>NC_069382.1:128133785-128313785 GCF_027475565.1 Acinonyx jubatus | reverse complement strand
ACCATGAAAAGACAAGGAAGAACTTTAAATGCATATTACTAAGTGAAAGAAGCCAATCTTAACAGTCTCTATACCAGCTATATGACATTCTGGATATGGTAAAATTGTGGAAACAGTAAAAAGATCACT
Source organism: Acinonyx jubatus (assembly GCF_027475565.1). Lineage (NCBI taxonomy): Eukaryota > Metazoa > Chordata > Mammalia > Carnivora > Felidae > Acinonyx > Acinonyx jubatus. The sequence continues at coordinate 128,313,656 of NC_069382.1, read as the reverse complement.
GGTTACCAGGGGTTGATAGAGGAAGATGAATAAATGATGTACAAACAATTTTTAAGACACCAAAAATATCTAGATGATACTATAATGATGGATATACTTCATTATGCATTTGTCCAAACCCAGAGAATGTATAGCGCAAGGAGGGAATCTTAAACTATGGATTTGGTTGGGGTGATCATAATGTGTCAGTGTAGTTCATTAATTTTAATAAATGTACCATTCTGGTGGAAGATGTTGACCATGAGAGAGGCTATGCATGTGTGGGGGCAAAGGGTACATGAGAAACTTCTGCTAGTTGCCTCTCAATCTTGCTGTGAATCTAAACCACTACAAAAAAAAAAGTCTCTTTTTTTTAAGTGTACTTTATCACTCATGTGTTTTGTTTTATTATGACATTCTCACAAAAACTCTGCAAGGTAGTTGCATTTATCTAAATCACATTGTTACAAATGAAGAAAGTAAAACTCATAGATGGTAGTTAAGTTTTATAGTCTTCTGAAGGCAATAAATGATATAGCTTGGACTAGATTTGAGGTTTGTCTGACATCAAGTCTATGTTCTCTCTACTTTTCCAGGACTCAGCAAACTGCAGTCTATGGGCCCAATCGACTCACCACCTGTTCCAGTAGTAAGATTTTACTGGAATACAGCTAATTATTGTCTATGGCTGCTTTCATTACCACAACAGCAGAGTTGATTAATTCACACAGAAATCTTATGGCCTAAAATAGTTACTGTATAGCACTTTACAGGAAAAGTTTCCCAACCCCTGACCTACATACTGTGTCTTCTTAGGGTCAGTTTTCATCCTAAAACCTCTGTTTGAGTTCAAATTTTAATTATCCTTCAGGACACAACCAATACACAATTTATAGAATGCACTATATATTAAATATCACGATAAATACTGAAGATGGTTTAAAAATACATGTGACATAAAAAAATTATACTTTTATATTATAGTGTCATAGTAAATAACAGAATTAATCTCTAAGAAATAAAATCATTCTATTTGCCCACACTCATAGTTGACAATGAAAACAAAGTTTTCCAGATGATGAAATGTGTTTATTACCTAGCAAGGAGCAATGTATTAAATGAATATTCATTAGTTTCTGAACTCACTACAAACTAATGGCGTAAATACCAGCATTGTAAAAAATATTTAAAGTTACAAAATTATAAACTAAAATCAAAAAGTATTTCTAAGTATACACTTTTACAATTTAGAAAACTGAGGACAAGTATAAAGATATCGATTATCTGCACATCACTGATTCGGCATTCCAAATTTCATCTAAAAAGATCTAATTCACACTTTACAAAACCACTTGAAATTAAGTCATCACTTTTTCCTCTTGTAACACTCTTTAGTTCAATGATTTTCTGAAAATATGTCTTAAGATAGAAAAAGAAGAATTTAACTGAAGATTTGCAGTAAACTCAAGCCAATATAGAGTCTATGGACAATGAGAAAAAATAACATGAGAAGCATTTTTAAAAATCATTCCAAGTGTAACTCTTCTTCAGTGCATCCATGTTGGAGAGACAGTGTATCTGTCCTTCACCCACAGACACAGGCATAGCGCCCTTCGCCGCCCAATACGTTCATCCTCCACCTTATGCATACCCTGTGCTACTGCTGCTACAGCTGCCACCAGAGAATGTGGAAGAGCTTGGAGGAGCAGAAGAGAAAGAGGGAGAGGCAGAATAGGCCGAAAGTGAGCGTGTGCCTGCGGGAATGTGTCCATGTGGACGAGTGTTTGTCTATGTGTGTGTCTATTCCTTCCCCAAAGAAGCCGAAGGGATTTACAAAATAACACTCAACCAAGCACCGTTCAAGATAAGAAGAGCGTCAGGATCTGCATGAATACTACTAAGTGGCAATTTGGAACAAGTAGAAATCAGCACCCATCTCATTATTTAGTATGTGTGCCATTTGACAAATGAATTATATAAATGTCTCTGAGATATTAGTAGCAGGCGTCAAGCACTTTTGGGGGTAATTAATCTTCAGTTTACCAAGTAGTCACAATGATGAACTGTACCAAAGATTTTTCTGTCCTTTCCTTTTTAGGGTCACAGTAGGTCTCTTTTTACATATCCCAGGGCCATATCAAAGGTCTTATTTTAAAATGTGAATACACTAAAATTTGCCAATATTATTCATGATGATAAAAAATCAAAGGTCTATGAATGATTTCGATTCTTAAAAATGTTAATTATTTTTTGAGACTGACTTTTAAAAACTTTTCCTGAAATATAGTCACTTATACACAGAAGCATTCACACCAAAAAATGAAATCAGCTGAGAAAACAAATTATCTTCACTTTTTTACTATTGGCTCTAAATATATGCATTTATTTACTCACACAGTCCCCTGACTCAGTTTATCCTTTTGACAAGTGATGATGCAAAAATGAATCAAGCAAGAAATACCAGCCTTTAGAGCATCAATCATCATAACCCACCAGTCATAAATAAATATCAAAATGATATTTGGGGTTTACCTACCTACATAGAGAACACCCTCTTTTGTCTTTCCTGCGGCTTCTGCCACACCCTGTTTGGTTTTTTCAGCAGCAGCCACGACTCCCTCCTTGGCCTTTGAAAGTCCTTTCATGAATACATCCATGGCTAATGAATTCCTTTACTCTACACTGGAGAACACAAAATATAATTTCAATGAGAACTTGTGAGTAGAATATAATAAAATTAGAACCACCCAAGGTAAAAACCACAGAAAGACCAGTATAACTCCCAAAAGTGTGTGACACTTTTAACCATACTCTTATTTCAACCACTGGGTGGGGAAGGGGGAGCCTTTTTTTAGCTTTTGCATTAAAAATTTAGCATTCCTCATCCATCTTGGCTAGTAAAAGTCTAGGTGCCCAAACATGGATTAAGATGAATCATCTAGTTGTTCTTAATGTATCTTCGAAGTGTAGTTGCATGAAAAGATGGACCCCTCTTTGAACTTCCCAGAGTCCAAAGAGCGACAAGACAACTTAGAAGTATGGTTCAGGGGCACCTGGGTGGCTCAATCTGTTAAGCCTGTGACTTCCCCTGAGGCCATGATCTCACAGTTTGTGGGTTTCTGAGTTCGAGCCCCAGGCGGGCTTAGAGCTCTCTGCTGGCAGCTCACAGCCTGCTTCGGATTCCGTGTCTCCCTCTCTCTCTGTCCCTCCCCCACTCACGCTCAAAAATAAACATTAAAAAAAATCTTAAAAAATAAAAATAAGTATGGTTAAAAGATCACAGGAAAAGAAAATGAAAAGAAGCTAGAGGCATGGGGTCGGAGTCAGTCTTAAAATGAATTCCAGAAGAGGGCTAACTGGTTGATCCCGGAGAAGGGAGGGAAGAGAACTACTCACTCTGGGTGTGGCCCAACCTCAGGCCCACAACGAGCCCACCCGCACCCGTTCTAATCTACCCGACCATCCACGCTCGCCCCCAGCTATCTGCCAGGAGCAGGCTCCTGTGCACACTCGGGAACAGTCTCCTGACTCGCGCCTGCCACCTGAGGGGGCGTTCTCCGCGCGCCTGAATTCACCACCCACCAGGCACCCGCACCTGTTAACCCCTTACCACCTGTTGACCTGCCTTCCCTGCACTTCCATTTAATCATTTGCCAAACGCAGCTTGCTTGCTTGACCGAGAACGCTGAGAGGGCGGACTGGGGGATTTAAGGTAACAGAGAAATAAAAGTTGGCACCTCGCGCTCCATCGAGCATCCTCGCGTTTCCCCAGGGGAAAAGTGCACCCCGGAGCAGCAGCCTAACCTCTCGGTCTTTGGGGATGAGAAGAGCCGAGTCGGAAGCGAGAGGTCAACTTACTTTCGTCCAGCTCCCTGGAGAGATAGGGACCCACCTCGGAGAGACTTGACCCAGCGGGTCCTCATTGCAGCAACACCTCCCCCATCCCAGAAGCGCACGACTCCTCTCCCCCGGGTTTCCCCCAGCATTTCCAAAGCTGCCTGTTCGGATCCATTGGTCCTTACCTGAGTGCCTCTGATCCTCAGAAGTACAATTCCTCCCCACCCGCCCCTTACACAAAATTGTTCAAAACAATCCCCCGATGTTATTTAAATGGGAAGGGGGAGGATAAGAAGCGCACAGGAAGGGAGGAGGCGGCACCAGGACCCGGGTGGTCCCCAGAGGAGGCTGCCGTCAGCGCCGCCGGGTGATGAGAGGCTGGGGGCGTGGGAGGCGAACCCACGAACCTGTCGTCGAATTGCCACTCCCCGTCCCCCGCACAATTGGATCCGAGAGAAAGAGGCAGAGGGTCGGAAGGGAAGGCGGGGAGAGAGCGCCCAGGATGCCAAGGGCCGGCTCGGTCCTCGGGTCCGCCCTGCAGCTAGCACACACCTCGCCCCTCGTCTCGGCGCTGGGTCTCTCACCCCTTCGCTCGGGTCCCCTCTGGTCGTCGCGGTCTGCCTCCTCTTCCTCTCTCTCCTCCTCCTTCTCCTCCGCTCGCCGCCCCCGCAGCTGATTTGTCAGCGCCTCTCCCCGCCCTTCTCCCGGCGCTCGCCGCTTTCCCAGCCGCGTGCACTTCACTCCTCTCCTCGGATGGGGATGGGGGCCGGCGGAAGGCCGCACCTCCGGCTCCAGACGCCAGCCTGGCCCGAGGGTGGGGGGGTCGGGAGGTGGGGTAGTCTGCGCTTCCGCTCTAGTTCAGGATCAAGGGGACTCTCGTGGCGATCGGGAGCTGTTAGGCTGATGTTTCTCCCTCTTTCCCACCCCCCCTCCTTCGCTGTCTCCGCCTTCCCCTCTGGTTCCTCCCTGGACCCCCTTGTGGGAGCCAGCCTGGGGGAGCGGAGGCCTGGGAGCTTGACCACCAAAGATAGAGCCGTCCTCTTGGGAGGCTACCGAAGGAGGCAGGCGGCTCAGGAAGCCCTCCCAAGAAGAGCACGTTTCCCTGGGATCGCTGTGATTTTTATTAACGGCCGTAGGACACAATGTTTAAGACGCTTTTGTTCAAACATCCTTCAGATCTTCCCTTGCTCTTAACGTCAGGTGAGCTCGAAAGGGTCCGGCGGATGGAGAGGAGACTAGTAAGGAAGAGTTACAGGTTGAGGCAGGAGGAGGCTCTCGGAGTCCTCTTCCCACCCCACTGTCACCATTTTCCTGTCCACCAATCAGCGGCTGCCAGACGCCGATTTTTTTTTTTCCCCCATCCGTGGAATCAATATTCCCCAGACGTCGATATCAAGCGGTCATAAGGTTTTTCGTCTCTAAATGGAATTTACTTTCCACACTCAAGTGCCTGATGGAGGAGACAAATCTAGCGGGGTTTATTCTCCCGAACCATCACATTCAATTTCTTGGTCCCTCCCACACACGGCTCACCTTTCTGATTTGATGCACGTTGCCCTCGGAGCTGACACCCCACCTACCCCATCCCGCACGCAGACACGCATACATACGCGCGGACTTGACAATTTTTGCATTGGTTAACACATTTTCACCTCTTTCAGAGCTGGAGGGAAAACAGCTGTTCCTGGATCACACCAGAATGGAGAAGCAATCTCCTCCCTCTAACAGAATGCATTGGCTGTTTTTGCCTGAATTGAGAGGATGATTTTAGCACTGAAAGGGGGAAAAACAAGTCTTAGCTGTATGTTTTTTGTTGTTGTTGTTTTGTTTTGTTTTATCTGAAATTTGAGTAAAATACAGTTAAATCTACAGAACAACCCCTTGACACCAAGAGAAACAGGAAGCAAATTTAACTAGCTTAAACAAGTCCTTGCATTATTGGTGTGCCTTTTTCATTATTTTTTAATAATTTTTAAACGTTTATTTATTTTTGACATACGGAGAGACACAGAGCATAAGCAGGGGAGGGGCAGAGAGATGGGGGGAGACACAGAATCTGAAGCAGGCTCCAGGCTGTCAGCACAGAGCCCCACGCGAGGCTCGAACTCACAAACCATGAGAGCATGACCTGAGCGGAAATCAGACGCTTAACCCACTAAGCCACCAAGGCGCCCCTGGTCTGCCTTTTTTAAAAGCAGCCTTTCCAAACGCTATTTTGCTCCCTTGGGATCAGAAAAAGGTTAAACTTAAGAGCTGGTTTGCAGTCTGGCTTTGAGACTTTAAACGTTATGTCCTCTGTTCACAGTTTTCTCTTGTAAATGAGATTAATGCAGATGACCTCTCTCTTTTCAACTTTTTATTATGGAAAATGTTTAAACAAAAACAAAAGCAGAAAGAATAAATGACTCCATGTGAATATCACCCAACTGCCACCATTTTTCAACGCATGGCTAATCATGTTTCATCTATATTGCTCAACCACTTCCCATTTTTCATCACCACCCCTCATGTTTTACTAAATCCCAAGAATTACATATATCCTTTTATCTGTAAATATTTCATCCCGTATGCATAAAATATAAGAACTATTTTTAAATAACCACCATAACACTTAGATGGGCTTTTTAAAAATTCAATTATAATTTACATACAGTGAAATCATCAGATCTTCGGTGTTCCTAATAATTAGTTTTGAAAAACATGCATTAGTGTAATCCACACTGTTTTGCAGACAGAACATTTTCATCACCCCAGAAAATTCCCTTTTGCTCTTTTTAGTTGTACATATTTTAGAATTGCACAAAAATTGCATCATACAGTATGAAATTTTTCCCCTTCTTTGTCTCAACATATTCGTGAAGTTTATTCATGTTGTTGCATGTGTCAGTAGTTTGTTTCCTTTTATTGCTTTTTTTTTTATTATTACTGCAATAGTGTTTTCCACTGTGAACAACACTGCAAGTTACCTTGGTAGACTATTATGACAATTATTTAATATATGATATGATATATTTATAGTTTAAAAGGGACCTCCTGGGAACCTAGTGCTTCAGGTCAAAGGGGTATATTCTTGGGTCTCATGGCAGACCAATGAGAGAATTATTTGGGAGTGGATGTTAAATTTTTGTGCTTCTTATAGCACAGCATGATACCAAAACACCTTTATATGATACTTTATGCTTCACAAAAGACTAATGTACTGTATCATTTAATCACAACAAGTGGTAAATTAAGTTTTATTTTGTGAAAGGGCGGGCCTACGCCAGCCGACTCCATCTTGTTCTGTGTCCTTCACCTTGACCACACCTCCTCCCCTTGAGTAACCCCCCCCCTCACCTGCCTAACAGGACTCGACCCTTCCCCAGGACCCTTCCCCAGCCAATCGGCTGAGGCCATAGCCATTACCTCACCAACTGCCCCCAGGCCCCAATAAAACCTTTGTCCTTTTGAAACTCGCTCTCTTTCCCTGGTATCTCACCGCTGCGTCGGTGCAGGTAGGGGATTGAGCTGGAGCTAGCTCGAATAAAGGCTCTTTGCTTTTGCATCGGACTCGGCTCCCTAGTGGTCTTTGGGGATCACGAATTCTGGACATAACATATGTACCTTTTATAGTCAGAAAATCTGAAGCTCAAAGTATTTTGGTAAAGGCTGAAAGTGGCAAACCTGAGATAATCTAGCAAGAACTGTTCCAAAAGGTGCAATAGTCTCCTCCATTGACAGTTACTCTCTATAACCCTGCAGATTGGATATGGTATGGGGTGGGAGGAAAAAGGTGGGACCCAATAGCCTTTGAATTTGGATTTGGCCATAGAAATCAAGAAGAACTTAAGTTATTAAAAAACAGAGCATTCATATTTGAAATTTTGCCTTTTCTACATTGGTAATTCTTTGTAGGGGAAGATGACGAAAGGAAGGAAGGAAGGAAGGAAGGAAGGAAGGAAGGAAGGAAGGAGAAAGAAATAACAAAAGAAAGAAAGAAAGTAAGAAAGAAAGAAGAAAAAAGAGAGAGAGGACAGAAGGAAGAAAGAAAGAAAGAAAGAAAGAAAGAAAGAAAGAAAGAAAGAGAAAAGAAAGAATTGTAAACCAATTTTTTGTCATTTAGAATTATAGTATAATTCTATATTCTACTCCTCTTTTCTTCCTTCAAAGTGCCTTGAACATAGTAAGCATTCAATAAACTTTTAATTACTGGTGATATCAATAGTGACATTGCTTATGTTCTATTTATAGTCTCTTAGCTTTGTATTCTTAAGGAAATGGAATTACTCACGGACAAAAAAGGAAACTGGAAGTTAATGAGATATTATTTTTCTTTTCATCATTGATTGACAGCATACTCTTAAGTAATTTTTTAACTGTACAAGTATAACTTTAAATTTTAAACTCGGAAAAAATTTAACTCATTGAATGGCTTGTACTTCATAAAGAATATGGAAGAATAACCTATTGGGAGACATTACTGATGTGCACATTTTCTTAACAACTACTACATATATGTTTGCTTTTCTCTTTGATAAATGAAATCTATATATTTTGCTACTCTTTAATAGGATTATTTTATCTGAGTTTAATACAGTAATTTAACTAGAGATTAACATTATATGAGATGCATGGTTAACCTAGACTCTCTTTGTCTTCCCCTTACAACAACTAATTTTTTAGGTGTACCATGTGGTAAGCTTGTGCTGCAAAATGGAACGACATGATAAATAAGGAAGCTTCTTAGGACCAAGTACTAAAGAGCTGATAAGAACTGATTTAATGCGTTTAAGTGAGGAAAATACAATCTTTACTATCTTTGGACACAAGGGGCAATGTAATGTTGATTCTTGGGTCACTCGTATCTTACTCTCTATCAGTACCTTTTTCTCATCTTCTGCAGATGTGTGAAAAGTATCTTGGTAGGCTTCTCTTGTAATTTCACAGTGAAATTAATCATTAATTTCATAGTGAGCACAGGAGGGAAAGCCTAATGGATACAGTTGGGATGACATTGCATAGGATTTTTAAAAGGGGTTGAGCTTGAGACAGGGAAATAGGGTTACTCCAAAAGATATGAAGAACAATGAAGAGGGAGCATAGTGTCCGAAGAAGATTCTCTAATTTGACCCCATCAACAACTTCTACAATACTGTTTCTACAATACTGTAGGCAGCAAAAAATAATGGACATTTATTCTAGCATGATGTAATTTATCACATCTACTAATATTGTAATATATCCTCAAAAATGTAGAATAAATATAAATTGTGACCATGAGAAAGTGCCCTGTGAAATAGGTAAAATTAAACTGCATATCATTTTGAATATCCCTGTGGTTTTGTGGTGCTAAGTATATAAAGACATGCACAATTGTAAGATACAGACTTTGAAGCCAGTTAGGAAAGATACTTAAATATTTTAGGATTTAAAAAGTTCAAATGTTTTAGTATTAGAAGAAAAAAAACATATTAATCAGCTCAAGAAATGCACTAAACCCTAGTGAGCCTGGTAGATTTCTGAGAATAGGGGTACTAGGTACAGGTTAAACACAGAGACTTACCAAGTTTCTACCACTGAGTAGCAGTGACTGAGAGTAAATATCCAATCTCTCTAACCTCTAATTTTCTCATCTATGAAATGAGGATATCTCAGTTGTGTGATTGTTGTAAGGAATAAATAATATGGTTCTTAGCAAAGAACCAAGCACAGTGGAATCTCTCAGTATAAGTAGTTGTTATTATTACCTAGTCCCCCTATTTTAAGGTGTCTTTGGAAGCCCTTGTTCACTACAGCAGTTTCAACATTATTCTAAGCCTTCCCCAACCTCCCGTCCCACCCACAACATACCTGAGATATCTGATACCTATCAATCACTTTGGTTTACTATGGGAAGTAAAACATTTTCAGCCAGGTAGAGAGGTTGTGGGATGTTAGAGAGAGTATCTCTTTCTCTCCTTAGTGTATGGATTACAATAGCAACATCATTCATAGAATTTACTTCAGCAGCCTGAAGAAATAATAGTGATAGCAATAGAATTAACATTTACTATCTTTTATTGGCAGTTTTGCGTTCTTAAAACCTGGTTTCTTTAAAAGGGTGGTGGCAGAACTCTGTATGAATTATGTTGATTTGCCATGGGAGAAAAATAAAATGACACAACAAATGGTTTCCAAATTTGCCAGACTCATTGAGACAGCAGCTCTGAAAAACTTCAGAATGAATATCCAATTCAGAGATAAACTCAGCCTCTAATGTTCCAGGTGAGTGAAAAATGGACAGACTGATAACACAGTGACAGATCTGCTTCTACTTTTCAGGAGCATTTGAGTTCAGCAGGGGAGAAAATAAATGGATGAAAAAAAATATTTTAGGAGAAATTATAATGTCTTGTGTAGTGTTTTGAATTGAAGTTATAATGCTTTGTAAACAGAAATCACAGCAAATTAATAAAATGAACATGTTTTTCTTCTAATATCAAAATTATACAGGCATCTAATATATTTCCCTCTGTAGATAATTTGTAGATAATAGTAAGTGGCATGTAAGAATTTTTCTTAGGGCCCCTGGGTGGCTCAGTCGGTTAAGCGTCCAACTCTTGATTTCAACTCAGGTCACGAGCTCAAGGTTTGTGAGTTCAAGCCCAGCTCCATGCTGACAGCAAGGCAGTACTCACTCTCTCTGTCTCAAAATAAATAAACTTATTTTTTTTCAACTGTATATAAAAAGCATGTCATTAATATTTTGGAAGCTTGCTATCCCACCCAAAATTAAAAATTTACATTATTAAGAAATTAAGAAAAGGAAATTATTCAGAGAAGAAATTATTATTTAATGGCTACTTGATAAACAGTTTAGCATTAAAACATAATGACACCAATAAATACATATTTGTAACACCACTTGACTAAGAAAATTATATTGTATCATGTATGTAATCAATCATCCTTTTAAAATTAATTTTCATTTTTAATTTTTATAAATATCACTTGAATTCAATTTCTTTTCTATAGCTTCACAAGAAGGGGACAAGAGCTTGTCTATATATTCAGCCCAATAATTGTTCATATATATTTATGTACTATGAATGAGTTCCTCTTAAATCAACTTCTCTGGTAAACAATGATTGTTCCTTAAGTCTCATGGATTCTCTGCTGAGCCCATTTTGACTTAAATTCCCCTTCGTGAGCAATGGGTATTGTATGTAAGCAATGAACCATGGGAATCTACTCCAAAAACCAAGAGCACACTTTACACACTGTATTTTAGCCAATTTGACAACAAATTATATTAAAAAAAATAAATCAATAAATTCCCCTTAATTTTCCTCACAAAAATATTAGACTCAAAGCTGTTTTTTGTTTTTGTTTTTGTTTTTGTTTGTAGATCAGGATAGGAAGAAATTCTGAGTAATCAGATTATTACAATGAAGGATTTTTTTGATAGCAGTGGATATTAAACATTTGAGGATGGTTAAAAAATAAATTATATTTTTATTTTACATTATCAAAATTTAAAGTGCAGAAATAAATCTGCTTCAGTATGTAAATCTTTAATTCCTACAGGAAATCTAACTAGAGATTTCACAGGTATGTCTTCAAGTTCATAATAACACTTAAACATCTTCACACAATAATAACACTTAAACATCTTCACACAATCACCAAAAGGAAAATCTAATTCACATAAAAAAAAATCTCACTGATGTTACTCAAATGTGTACAGCCAATTTTCAAGTAAGGAAGTAGCATACACCCATAAGATCATTAAAATACTGATAAAAGATTTTTATAGACACATATACACATAATGTAGATGTTATGTGCAGTGAAGAAAGAATAGCAGTGAAAAGATTTGCCAGGTAGTAAAAGCAACTCATGTTTAATGGCTTAGTTTATCTCTCTGTGTCTATAACAACAATCAATTAAATGAGAATTCAATCTCCTTAATCATCTTGGATTATTGTCTTAACCTGTAGGGAACATTTAAATGATTAAAATAACACTCTCACACATGTTAAAAATCAAAGTGGATTTCCATGATAGGACTGACTGAAAAGATACACAAATATTAGTTTTTGTTGTTACACAAATAGCACAAGCTTATTAGAAATAAATGCATACAAGAAAAGGAAAAACAGACAAGGTATCACTGTGTCAGCCACATGAAATCACCTGTTGACTCTCCTGTTAAGAATTACCTTTTCTAAAAAGACCATTTAAAAATATGTACCCAAAGCATGCAATGTCTGTACATTTGGGCAATTTCACTTCTAGAGATCTATGCTCAGAAAATAATGAGATCTATCCTCAGTACACTCAAAGAAAGGTATTTATGCTGTTTACTACAATTGTAAGAACATTCCTGCATTTTCCCATAAAATTAGCAATGTAATTTTCCAAGTTAAGTTTCTGATTAAATATTGTGCTAAGACTGCTTACTCTTTATGTGATATGTGACATAACTAGTAAATGATGAAGCCTGTGTCTCCATATTTTCTTCTTAAATGGCACAATGCGCCCAGATATTTGCAATTGACTTTTTCCTCCATTTGCCCTCTGCTCTTTAAGAAGGAAAGGTTAGCTATGTTTACCTAATAAACTTGTGAAAATGTAGAGCTAACGTATGTAAATAACTACCATGATGGTGTGTGAAATAGCTAATTCTACTTAACTTATAAAGCATACTTTAGTGGAAAAAAAGGGAAAAAATCATTTTACTGCTCATCTCCTGAGACAAATGCCACCTATGATGAAATAGTGTTTCTAAAGAATAGATTTAGTTCTGGACAGGAATGAGCTACTAGCTGGATGAAAAGGAAGCGAGGTTGAAGACACTTTCCCAGTTAGGCAAAAAAGCACCAAGACAAATGTGAAGCATCAAAAAGAGTCTACCTAGGGGCACCTGGGTGGCTCAGTCAGTTAAGCCTCTGACTTCGGCTCAGGTCATGATTTCACAGTTCATGGGTTCGAGCCCTGCGTCGAGCTCTGTGCTGACAGCTCAGAGCCTGGAACCTGCTTCAGATTCTGTGTCTCCCTCTCTCTCTGCTCCTCCCCCACTCATGTTCTGTCTCTTTCTCAAAAATAAATAAGCATTAAAAATAAATAAACAAAAAGAGTCCACCTAGAAGCAAAAGAGAAGTGGCCCAAGTGCGTCTTGTATTTATTACAAATTTCTCAGAATAACTTGTTTAAAACCATTCAATTTTGTTGTTGATAATTAAAACTCCTTAAGAAATGATTGACGTCAAATGATTGACAGACGTTGGTTCCACTGTTTCCTTTTGTAGGAAACTGTCTACTCACCCAAGCGACTCCTGTGAGGACTAGGGTTCTTCTTTGACTTTGACAGTATATATCTTTAGAACTTGGCAATTTGCCCCCAAAGCTTCTTAAATGGCAAATGTGTACGTGAAAATATTCAAATGTTATTTTGACTTTGATTCAAAATATTATTCAAAATATTATTGTACCTTTCTAGTTGGGCTATTTGGTATTTTCATTAGAATAAGGTTCATTCAGGCATTTTGATTCTTTCCCTTTCTAACCTGTAGTTTCCACCTTTACTGATTTTATCATTCTTAATCTTTTATGATGAAACAAATTTATCCAGCCAGTAGAATCATTTATTCTTGTAGGGTGAAGAAAGATCAGAATAAAAAAAAAAAGAACAAACTTGAAAAATGTATTCATCTTTCTCCATTCTTTTTACCTGGATGTTGGATTATTTGCTTCCCAGACTCAGTTCTGAAATTATCAATCTTGGCAGAAACACTTTCAAAGACAGAACTATTGGACACTCTGCAAAGAAAAATAAAACTTGAAAGATACCATCCAGTAAGGTGTAGATTCATGGATCCCTTGGGAAACATTAGACTACTCTGGTTAGACTACTATGTTAGTTTTATAGTATATTCCTCAGATTTCCTGTCCTTCCAACTGCAATAGACTGTGTTTTGGTTCCTGCTATGTATACTCCATGATAAAATTGTGATTCAAGTGGAACTTTTAAATAAATGCAGGCTCATAGGTGTTGAAAAGAAGCACCGAAAATAGAGATCATTACACAAGCAGGAAGCAGTTTGGCAACCTTAAGGGTTAGTCTCCTTTGTATACTAAAAACAAATACATATGTGCCTAATCAAATCACTGTCACATTTTCCTCCATTGGACACATTAAATAGAGATGCTTGACTTCCACACTGGGACAATTCAGGACACAGGATACGGTTGTATGAATAAAGACCATAGCAGGGTACTTGTGCAGTAGATGTAATGATATGATGATGATGATAACAATAATAAACTATTACTTAAATTTTAGAGTCCTAAAGTAGAAAATATATCTTACTAAGGAATATCCAAATTTTGATACAAAAGTAATAATTTACCAGAATGAATGCCAATTTTACAACTAGATTCTCATATTTGAGTAATCGAACAGATGATGGTAATTTGACAGTTCCCTGTATCTAAATCAAGACAATTAACATTGCGTTAAAACTCGTATTAAGATAGTAATTTGCTTTTCATGAACACCAAATACTCAATTCCTTGTCAATGAATTATCACAAAATAAACACCTTGATATACATTTTTATTTTATTTTGAGAGGGAGAAAGCGCACACACACATGTGTGAGCAGGGGATGGGGCAGAGAATGAGGGAGAGAGAGAATCTTAAGCAGGTTCCAGGCCCAGAATGAAGCCTGAAGAGGGATTCGCTGTCATGACCTTGAGATCATGACCTGAGCCGAAATCAAGAGTCAGATGTTTGCTTAACGGACTGAGCCACTCAGGCGCCCAACACACACTGATATCCAAATAAGTGAATGTGCCGAGCAAAACTGATGATGAGAAAGATTTTTATAAACTTACAACCCATCACTGTGCCAGTTACAAAGCTACTGCTCCTCAGTCCAAGTGTGTTTTTCCTTTCTTACCTCACTGGTGCTGGGCTAGGATCCACAAACCATGTTCCTTTGCCTGCTGTTAGATTCTACCAGTTGAGGACTTGAGAGACATAGTGGAAGACAGGAGAGAAGGGATTTGATCCTTACTTGCTGGCTGTTATCACCCGACTCCAACCATCTTCCTTCATGCCAGTAGAAGCAATTGGCTCCATGATGTGCTTCATAGATTTCTGGTAACAATCTTGTTGCTGCCCTCAGGGTTTCCAGGATGAGGAAGGCAGCGTTCTTTCCTCAAATGCCTGAGGTGAACCAGGCACTGTCGCTTCCTCGTGGGTCTCATTTCCTCAGGGGTCTGATTGCAGCTCTGAGCTCCGGAGATGCCAGCACCCGCTCCTCAGAAGTGTGCATACCAACTTGACAGGAGTCCTGCTTTGAGATTTTAGGTTCTGGTAACTCAAACTTTGACCTTCATTGCCCCAGCCCTATGGGTAACACCTGTTTCTTATACTTACTAATCTCTGTGTTATCCCATTAGGTTCTTTTTCAGCCCTTCAACACAACGTAAACAATTCTTATATTAGGTTGTCTCTATTGAAAAATCTATTATTGATCCTGTCTTCCTAAATAAAACTTTACTTATATACTCAGTGATATGGATAAAAGAAAGTTGACACTATTCTTAACTAATAAAATTATAGAATAGTTTACAAAAAATTTATCGTAAAAACATAAACAGATTCAGTAAACAAATCTTTCGGATTATTAGCCTTATTTAGTACCTAAAATAATTAATAATAAGTGTATGAATTAATCAAATGTGCAATAATATTTCTAGTATGTTTTTCAATGTAATTTTTGTAGTTCTTTCAATAAGGCCAAAAGAGGTAAACTTTAGTCTATACCTCAGTAACTAATTTAGACATTTGAATTAGGAGAATATAAACAAGAAAAGGCATTTTGAAATTCCACAGTGAAAATCCTGCTTAAACATACAGATGTATAAAATCCTATTTTACTATTGCCACACCAAATCTCACAAACTAACGCTCTTCACCAGCTAGTATAGCACACTCAGTGGACAAAGATGATTTGATTGAAAACATATTTTCTCCAAGTCATAAATTTATAAATAACTCAAGATACTTTCTTGCCTTCCCATACCTACATGTAAAACAGACAAGAAAATGTACAAAAATTAAGAACCCACTATCTCCCGTAGTGAAAAAGAAAAGGGATAATATTTCTTGAACACTAACCTGGGGCAGGTAATATGCTCATGGCTTCATATAGCACTTAATTCTCACATTACCTTTTGAGATATGAATCATTAATCACTTTCTCCTTTTCACTTGAAGCATGAGAAAACAGAGTCCTTAGAGAGCCTTAAGTGTCAGGCCCAGATTTCAACCAGATCTCCTGCCTTCAGTTCCTGTGCTTTTTCTATTATAGTATCCCTAGCCTAGTTGGTACTCAATACAGTCACTACACAAAGAACAAGTCTAACCTGTCGCTGCCAACAAGTCTCACTTTGTATATTACATAACATTTTCAGAATGTGCCAATTTATCACTCTGTTTATTGAAGGGGTACTTCCCATATCCCTCCTCTCTTTCCTCCCCTTCCTCTATCTCCAGCTCTTTCTCCACCTCTAGCTTCTCTTCTTTGTTCATTTCACAAGTGTTTGCTTTTAAAATCTGTGAAAAGTTCAAGTTTTTTTCCTACTAATACATAGTTGTTGTTGTTTTAAATTCTAGTTACATATAGCATTCATCATATACATATATATATATATATATATGAATGTACATGTATTTATGGTCAACATAGTGATCATCAGAAATTCATAGCAATAATTCATAACCATAATTTTCATCACCTATGTTAGTTCCTAAAATAGCTTTCTCATAGTAGATTCATTTGATTTTTAATTGGCAGACAGTCTAAATTGAAGTACATGATTTAAATTGAGAACACCAAATTAAATTCTCGTTTGTGTCTGAACAAAAATTTAGTATCAATTGTCGAGAAATTTTTGACTCATCCCCTTTTCAGAAACAGCCAAGTATATTAATATAAATATCTTATGTTTCTCTGAACTCATTTCAGTAATTTAATAAAGCTGTTGCTTGAGTGATTCAATTGTCTCACACATTCTTTGTTTTTGTTCTTTAAAATAATAAATTAGGGACTCCTGGGTGGCTCAGTTGGTTAAGCGTCTGACTTTGGCTCAGGTCATGATGTCTCAATTTGTGGGTTCCACCCCCACGTCGCAGTCTGTGCTGACAGCTTAGAGCCTGGAGCCTGCTTCAGATTCTGTGTCTCCCTCTCTCCCTGCCCCTCCCCTGCTCATGTTTTCTCTCTCTCTCTCTCTCTCACAAAAATGAATAAACATTAATTTTTTAAAATAAATAATAAAACAAAATAATAAATTATTATTTATTGTTTATTGGCAAGACATTTGAACTTTTAAAATTATTGAACTATATCTACAATGCTCTGAGATTTCGATTTTTAATCTATTGCATGTTTTTCACCTGATTTTAACTTTCAGAGCTGACAGGTGTTGAAAATCTCAAAATGCCAAGACGAGATTTGACATGCATTAACACTTAGTGTTTACTTAAAATATAAGGAATTCCAACAAGAAAAAGTGTCAGACAGTTTCTACCTAGAGAGTATGCTGAATTCAGAGGAGCTAGCAGTATTGAATTCATAATGCTAGATTTTAAGTGATCAAAATGACAAATGGCCCCTTCCAGCAACTTTCTCAGTAAATATGGAAAGTTCACAAGATAGAAGAATGATATTTCAAGTGGTTACAGTAGGATTTTTTCCCCCAAAAGTTATGACTCCACGTAAGACTTTCATGGTGCTGTCATCTCTCAGGTTCAAGAAGTAGCTCTTCCTCATCTCCAAACACCTTTTTTTTTCAAGCCCCATAGCCAATTGACATTGACGCTCCATTATACAATGCTTTCAGAATTAGAAACGCTCCAGTCTAGTTTATCGGTCACCCTTAAAAATTTACACACCACAGGAAAGTTTTATGATGCTTTGAGTAACATAAACTTGCTCATGTTTAGAACAGCTAAACTTGCTACTACAGTTAAATTCAATATTATCACCAACTGTGGCTGTTAGAAAATCCTTAAAGGACCTGAAATGGAGAGTATTTACAAATACTCTCACCTCATCTCACTCAGGTTGTAAGCCACAGACTTGGCATTCTGTGGAGGAAGAGGAAGTTTTGAAATGGTATGCTATTGAAGCTTTAACATCTTCTGGACTGAATAACTGGGTAGCCGAAATTTGTCAGGAAAATATTATTTCTACCAAGATTCTGCCAAAGGATTGGAAAGAAGAAGTGAACATAGTATGGTTAAAGGCAATAAAGAAAAAAAAAACCTTCACATTTGTATTCAGACAAGGTGAATTTGGTCAGTAAAGTGGCTACCTTGGCTTACATGTTTGACTTGTTCTTGTGGACCATGAGTCCTTGAAGCAAAGCTTGGTCCTGTTCATGTCAGTATTCATGGTTCCTAGTCTAGAAGCTGAAACTCCAGCTAAAGAGAAGGCACTGGTGGTGAGAAGGCACTAAAGGGAGGAAATATATTTGGCAAACATAGGAGGTGTATTGGATATAATTAAAAGATAGTTTGCAAGTTAGAACTGAAAGAGAAGGAAGTCAAAAGGCTTTCCAGTTTCTGTGTTGGAAATTTGTGAGGATGTTAAGGGATTATGAGTAGAAGATGGCTACAAAACGTATTTGATAATGCTTTTAACTCAATAAATTTTTTATTTAAAAGAAAGAATAGGGGTGTCTGGGTAGCTCAGTCGGTTGGGCATCTGATTCTTGATTTTGGCTCAGGTCATGGTCTCAGGATCCTGGGATTGAGCCCCAGGTCGGGCTCCAAGCTGAACATGGAGCCTGCTTGGGATTCTCTCTTTCTCCTTTTGTTCCTCTCTCCCTCGTTCATGTGCTTTCTCCCATTCTCTCTCTCTAAAATACATACGTACATACATACATAAGACAAATCTATTTTGTTCTTGAAAATGTGGTCTGAACTAATTTGAATAAAGCATGGTATTTATAATATTAATAGAACTTATAAATGCTTATTGCCTTTTGAAAGTATATTTACCAGTTTTAAAATAGATTCAGCTTTTCATCACCCCTTCTTAGAAAACACTTCTTTATCTGTAAAATTGGCCTTAGCATTCCCATGCTACTGTGTATGCTCTTGTTATTATGACAATGACCACTTGAGTTCACACTCTTCCAATGCAAGGAGCATACCCTATTATTGTTTCTACCTAGTCCTTTGCCAAATGTCTGGTAGGCATTAGGCACTCCATAAATATTTGTGAACTCAAGTAAGCACTGGGTATATGCTATTTTTGCAAAAAATGGCGGGCATTTCAGAGTTTTACATTTGAACGCTGGTGGTGTTCACTGTGTGCCTGTGTTGTGGCGTGTATTGCTTTGAAGAAAAGACCTGCTCGCAATCTAATGACAGGACATTCAATAAAAAATATTACATAATAGAGAGATAATTAATTTAAAAACAAAACAGAGGGAAGTCTTGGAAAATTGTTGGAGGGAGGGGAGCAGCTTTTTATAATGGAGTGGTTAGAGAAGGACTCTTGAGGAAGTTCAGAGACTCTACTGAAGAGACGGAGTAAAGATGTGAAAAATATGAAGAAATATTGGTCTGGGCAGAAGGCACAGCATGGACACAGAGCCACCATTGCTAAGACAGAGAATCTTTCATTCCCTGTGAGACTTTGTCTTCAGCAGCTGCTCTGGGCTCTCTTGTAGCAATGAAGGCTCTGGCTGTTTAGACAGGGAAAGAGAAGAGGAATGCTTTGGACAGCATATTTGGATAGAAGGGTAGAGCAGAATAAGCTGAGGGCTCCAGGAAAATGAGTTCTGGGAGGCAGGGGAGGAGAGTGGGGTCCAGGGAGAAGGGGGGGGGTGAAAAGAGAGACATATAGGTAGAAAACAGGCTGATCCTGAGTTTATATCTGGGTTCAGGGATGAGCATTTTCCTAAACATAGATCACAAAAGAAAAACACATTGTGAAAAAAACTTAAAACTTTGTAACAATATAGTCAGATCTGGTTTCCATAAGAATAAGTACTTAAAGGTTGAGGAAGTACTTATCAATACCAGATTTCTTTTTTCCCTGCATGATGCTAAATAAAGTGCTTTGGTTGGTTTTCCCTCAACTACATCACATCAGTGGTTCTCAGCAGGCCTGGAATGGGTCCCTAGAATGTGCCTTTCTAACTCACTGCCCAGATGATGCTGATGCTACTGGCCCCTGAACCATACTTGGAGAACCCCTGAATTACACTGACTGAAATGGTCACTTGGCCGATGTCAAATAAACACAAGTTAAAGTAAATGAAAATTTTACTACTTTACTTTCAGTTTATTTTAGCTCTTTGGACTATTTTTATAACAATTGGTTTTTCTTTACATTAATCCTTTGAATATATAAGTTATGAGTATACTATCGTTCCATCATCCAAATGAAAGTGAAGATTGCGAACATCAATGCTAAGTGTTTATTGATTCCTATTATGGCTCAAGCTGTGACCTAAGTGCTTTAAATTAATTAACCTCATTCAGTCATCCGACTTGTGTTGGGTATTAATAATGATACGCACTTTGCAGATGAGGAAACAGAATAACAAAGGGCATACATTGGGGCGAAGGACCTAGGTTGGCTGATCCAGAATTTTCTTCTTTTTTGCCACGTTCTTTTGTTCTGCTTTAGGCAATGAAGCAGACAACATATTCACAAAGGGATCATGGACATAACCTAGATCTACTGCTCCTCTTTTTCTAGCACTAATGTTTCCTGCTTTGAAATATCAGGTCCTTTGGCAGCACCATGGTTTAACAGCATGTTGTTAATCCAGCGAAAAGCACACTGAGCTGCTGTGCATATTTATATATTTAAATGGCACTGGGTATTTCAGTTTCATGGTCCTCAATTTGTTCCCTGGAAAACGGCAGAACTTTCTGTAAATCCCTGTTTATGGGCTCTGTGGCAAAGATCCCAAACAGGAAGGGGGAAGGAGGAGGTTATATACCAAGAACATATGACAATGCTCCAAACTTTAGTTTGAAGGCTTCCTCCTCTTACAAGTCAGAGGAGGTTTGTGGCTGAGATCGGTCATCAGACTGAAGTTACTTAAAGCAGAGAAGTAAAATTTCACCTTGTCCAAGTGGGTTGTAATTAGCTAGCTTTTCACGTGAACCACACTCTCTGTTGACATAGGGGGTGAACATGAACAACTGAGGCACTTGTACCTTCAAACCCACAGCAAGAGAGTTTGAAATTATAATTTAAGTAAGCCAGTTTCTTAAGCATTATTTATAAGATAATCAGAAAAGAGTAAGGATTGAAAAGGGTGGAGGATAGGGGTGCCTGGCTGGCTCAGTTGGTTAAGCATTCAACTCTTAGTTTCAGCTCAGGTCATGATCTCACTGTTCAAGAGTTCCAGCCCCATATCAGGCTCTATGCTGACAGCACAAGGCTTGCTTGGGATTCTCTCTCTCCCTCTCTCTCTGTCTCTCTCCCACCCGTGCTGTCTGTCACAAAATAAATAAACTTAAAAACATATTGTTTTGAGATTCACTTCAGATGATGAGCAAGGTGTTACCAGGAGAGTGTAGTTATGCATGAACTTTCTGAATTTTATTTTGATGGCTGAAGAAAAGGCAGCTATTTCTACTGTTAAGGTCAAACAGTTTCCCTTCATTTCTTGGGCTTCCATAAGGAGAGATTTTTCCTAAATTCTCCTGAATTCTTTCTCTCTTACTCTGCCCTAGGAAGATAGGGTCATTTAAACAATGGGTAAAAATAGGAAGGATACACTATTGGGCTTGGCTCAACCTCTTCTGTTACCACATGGGGAAAAGCAGCTTTCCTCCTATTTCTTCGTGACAGAAGTCTACTCCTGACACTGCCCATACTTTAGAGTGCTTCCTCAAAATTCTCCAACTCTCTCTTCCTTCAGTGCTGGAATCAGCCAGGTAACCAGAGCTTTCCAGAAGGGGCACTCCCAGCCTAGAATAGGATTCTCACAGGCTAGTTCCTTCTCCCTTTTGAGGTTTCACTCTCTAACCCTCTAGCCTTGTAGAGTCAACCAGATGCTCTGAAGAATCCCAGGGCTCAATCTATAGGTTTGTTCTGGGGCCTTATGGTCAGAGCATGTCATGAATCACTTCCCACTGGCTAGAGAAGTATTTCTTTAGTAAGAAAGATTCAGTCAGAATTGTGCTGATGTGCCTTTGTAGGGTGACCACTCGCTCATGTTAGACATGAGACCAGTTCAGGGCTCTGGGCTACCTACTGACTCTCACTAATTCTCACTAACGGAAATGCTGGAAGGTCCCTTTGTCCACAGCCATCGTGCCACTCACTCTGCAAGCTCCAGACCAGCCATCAGGCGAACTGCCAGAGGTAGCTGCACGTATCTGCTCTGAGGGCTTTCAAGTTAATTGCTCTGCATTGCTTTTGAGTCTTTCTGATCAATGTCCTCTCTTGCTTCTCAACATGGTAAAGCCCAAAGTCATGTTCTTAGGAAGTTGGTCTGTTGTGTGTGCATGTTTTTTTTTTTGTTTATTTATTTATTTTGAGAGAGACAGAGAGAGTGCAAGTGGAGGAGGGGCAGAGAGAGAGGGGGAGAATCTTAAGCAGGATCCGCATTGTCAGGGCAGAGCCTGAAGTGGGGCTCAATCTCATGAAACTGTGAGATCATGACCTGAGCTGAAACCAGGAGTCCAACGTCCAGCCGTATGAGCTAGCCAGGTGCCCCAGGAAGTTGGTCTTAAATGGTGCTAGAGATGGAAATGGACATTTTTGTGCAAATGTGGCTTCTATGCTTTCTCTGTCTCTAGCCCTCTCCCCACCCCTCCCCTGTCCTCCTCATTGGTGATGATGTGTGAGAGGCAAGGTGAGATCACACTCTGGAGAGTCAGTGATTATATCATAAAGAGTTTAAGAGAAGACGTGGAAAATGAGTTGTTCTAGGTTTATGATATAAAATTCCCAAGAGTAAATTTAACGTGAGGGGGAGAAAAAATTGTTCACATGTTCCTATATACTCTAAGACTTGTATGATCCTCATCCACAAAGCATAGTAATAACTCTTGAGTCTTCAGAAGCTGGTATTCACAGGCAGCGTGGTGCATCCACCATGATGCTATATCATGAGTAATTCTGTAAGCGGCATTAAATAAATGCTATTAGGCAACTGCAGAGGCAAGGCAACCCATATCAGTTCAATACAAATGGATTCTGAAGAACCGATGCCTTGTGAATAACATGTTACTACCTTTTTCTCAAAGTGGGAGATATGAAATTTACCCAGAAAAATGCCTTTGACGATAAGCATGGAGACACAGTTCCTGGATCTGAACAAGAAGAGTGATGTCTGATACTGTGAAGATCCTTCACCTGCATTAAATGTACAATAAGAAAAGTTATATACCTCTTTTCCATTCTAACTTTATCAATAAATCACTATACCCCTCGTGCACCGATGGGTTGTGTAATACATTTCTAAATGAATTTTCTATAGAAAGAAGCCCAGAACACCCTAGGGCTCTGCCCTAAATCTTGCCTGTGCAGGCCCTGGAGGAGGCTTGTTGTAGTTTTGTGGTACTGAGGAATGAGGGAGTAAATTTACCAATTCTGTGATTCAGTTAGTAGGCCTGTTGCTTTCTTAAATTAAACTGCAATTTCCAACTTAGCTTCAGTACTAATACAGGTAATATTTTTCTTTATTCTCTGCTTTCTTCTCTTTTGCCTTATTCCTAGTAATTTCCAAATCTAGATAAAGAAAACCACTGCTATACTTTGGGCCCACTTAGACACCGAACCCCACATCGATGTCCCTTCTTTTCATATGTGAAGAATAAAAAATAAAAAGCTGATGGGGCACCTGGGTGGCTCAGTCAGTTAACTGTCTGACTGTGGCTCAGGTCGTGATCTCATGGTTTGTGAGTTTGAGCCCCACATTGGGCTCTGTGCTGACAACTCATTGGGGCCTGCTTTGGATTCCGTGTCTCACTCTTTCTCTGCCCCTCCCCTGCTCACACCCTGTCTTTCTCTCTCAAAAATAAATAAACATTAAAAATAAATAAATAAGTAAAAAGCTAAAAGCTAAAGGAGTATAAAAACCTTCAGTCAACTGATTTTGTAATATATTTCTCTGCCCATCCACCTCATTCCTTTTTTCTGTCTCAGGAGGATTAATCTGTTATTTAGATGTGTAGCTTAGAGGAATACATCTTACCTCAAGACTCAGTCCCATGAGAATGTTGAGGTGAAACAGTGGACAGTTCTTTTCAAACACTGCCATATAAATCATGTCATCAACCTATCTCAAAAAACCTGTGAGATGGGTACTTATATCAATTTATTAGGGCCGCCTTAACAAAGCACCACAAACTGGTTGGCTTAAAGCAACGGACATTTATCCTCTCCTGGTTCCAGAGGCTAGAGGTCTGAAATCAAGGTGTCCACAAGACTACGCTCCCCTTGAAGACTGCGGGGAGGAATTCTCTCCTGCACCCATGTCATTCCCTGGCTTATGGACACATCACTCCAGTTTGTGCTTCTGTATTCGCATATGTGTGTGTCTACACCTTTGTATCCAAGTCCTCCTGTCCTTTCATTGACAAAGACACAAGTTACTGCATTTAGGGCCCGCTCTAATACAACATGACTTCATCTTAACTTGATTGCATCTACAGAAACCCTATTTCCAAATAAGGTCTGTAGCCACGCACCGAAGGAAAAGTTCTCAGGCACTTAGACTGAGCCAACGTGCAGGGCTGCCTCTGCCAGCGAAACAGCAGCAGCAGCAAACTGCACATGGTCTCTGTTTCACGTTCGCCAGGTGTAAACATCAAGGAATGTTAAAGCACGGGAGGAAAACACAAAGAGCCTCCAGACATAGACCAAACACACATCTGAATAACCCAAGATAAGCACCCAGTCTCAAGGTCTTTAACCTTAATCACATCTTTGAAGTCCCTTTTGCTAAGATAACACTCATACAGCGTCTTTGGGGATCCTCATTCTGGGATGGAATTGTTGATCATAAGGTATTCATATACTCAGATTTAGTAGAGATTGCTGGTTTTTCAAAGTGGTGATATCAAATTGTACTCTTAACAGATGTGGATGAGAGTTGCCAGTACTTGATATTTTTGTCCTTCTTGGCTTTTGCTATCCTGAAGAAGAGGACCACGACGTGTGCCTCAATTCTCCCCAATTCCAATTTTCTATATTTTTCAAAATACTGAGTTAAGAACTACAAAGAGTCCAAGATTTTAAGCTACTTGCAACCAGCAAGTTCTAGCCAGCCACAGTTTCACAAATGCTACGGAAGATCCAAGATTCCTGGGTCAGAGCTGAAAGACAGTTCCTTACCCTTAGTAATAGCAGGGGCCAGACTACACACCCAAATCCCCACGGGACAACACAATGTTGCCTGTGCATGCGGGTGTTTGCATACAGGAGGAAAACCTTTATATTGAGACACCCAAATCTTTTATAATGAAGAATATACATGTCTGCCCTTTTCCCTAGAATAAAACATTATGACTATTTTCCAAAAACTATTATAAAATCTGCTCTTATTCTGGAGAAAGACACTCTCATCATAGTCTAAGGCATTCCACATACCAATATCTCTGGAAATACATTCTGAAGCTAAGGCATTGAGTGCACCTGCTTATAAGACATAGAGAGAGATAAGAGACCTATGGAGAATTGTCTCTCAGCATGTTGCCTACATTTAATCTGTTGTTAGGTTTGGTAAATAGATTATGATACATTTAACAAACAATTCATTATATGGCTGTGTGGGATAAAATGGAAAATATTATAAAAAAAGAAAATTAAAAATATCCTTGCTTCCTCAAGAAGCTTACAAACTAGTAAAGGATGAAAAACACAGACAAGGATTATATTACTATTAAATAGAATGTGCTAAGCATGTGCCAGAAGGCTTTCTTTGTGTCTAAACAATTCCAAAATTTCCTATTATTGAACATTGCTTCTGCAGTCTTTGATTTGTAGAAGTTGAAATTGTTACATAATCACATCTCTTCATTTTCTAAATGTCTTGTGTCCTGGAGCTTAATAGGCACATATTCATTGTGTAAATAAGTTTTCTTTCTTTATTTAAAAAAATTTTTTTTAATTTATTTAATTTTGAGAGACAGAGTGAGAGAAAGTGAGAGTGGCAGGGGGCAGAGAGAGGGAGACACAGGATCCGAAGCAGCCTCCAGGCTCTGAGCTGTCAGGACAGAGCCCGAGGCGGGGCTCAAACCCACAGACCGTGAGATCATGACCTGAGCCAAAGTCGGACGCTCAACCGACTGAGCCACCCAGGTGCCCCAATAAGTTTTCTTTAAAAGCAAATGGGAAGATCATTTGTTGCTGTATGGTTTAGAAAAAAAAATTGCAATAGAGATTCTTCAAATAGATCTTTATAGATAACTGGAAAAAAAAATAAATGGAGAAAGGGTAGGTATTTTAAGTGCAGAGAGAAGTGTGGAGAGCAGATCTAGAGAGCTTAGTGTCCATTTTTCCTAAAATAGACTAAAAATTTGGGCAATAGGAATGAATACAATGTTGGATGGCCAACTCCCCACTGTTTTCACAAGTGCAGGCATTTGGTCTTAATTCTTTGTGAATAAAAGTGTTTAGTCCACAGCCTGTAGTAAAACGTGCTTTTGATTTATTGAACTGAATAGAATGAATGCTGGAGATCAGTATTAAGCCCTAAAATCTTTGAATATGTGTGTGTGTGGAGGGGAGTCTGGGAGGGAGTGCATCAGGGCAGGCACAGAGATATTGACGTGCACTTGAAAAAGCTAATGGTGCTTCTAGGAATGAATTGTGTAATAATAAAAGGTAGAGGGTATGTGGGAGCAGGTGCCCAGCAGTCCAGATTACAAGCATGCTGAACTGGAAGGTTTAATGGAAAGGAGGGGTTGAATATAAATACAAACCTGTATTTCAGCAACAAAAATCATACATCTCTGAGTTAATTTTTTCTCTTGGACATCTAGAAAAATGGTGGTAGCTTTAATTGTGAAAAAAAAAAGGGTAAGAAAAAAACTTGAGTGAAGAGGAAAACTGAATTAGGGGTTATTTTTTCAACATTTTTAAGAATCACTGAAATAAATATTTCCTTTCACACTTGCCTTACAAAGCTGTGAGTCCACTGTTGATGAATGTGAGATATGATTTCTCTAAGACAGCCTGGCATTGGTGCTAAGAGGTTGTGGAAATTTATCATTTCCTGACATATGGTGAATTCTTGATATCTCAGTGCCCCTGTTTACTTTTAAATGTTTACCGTAACTTTACCATGTGTCTGAGTTGGGAAGTGATATGGACCACCTCGAGGTAAAGTTGTTAAGGCTGAATGTGAATGGCTTAAAACAACAGTCATATTCAAATTAACCTTTTCACTCTCTGTTTTTCTGTATGTAATATTAATATATTAGTTGTAACACCGATAAAATTTGAATTAACATTTCTAATGCATTCCAAGACTGAACATTTTAAAAACATTTTTTATTTTGAAAAAAATAGGAGATTTACAGAGGAGCTATAAAGCACAGAGAGTTCCTATATATCTTTCACTCTTCTGTTAACATTTTATTTAACCATGGAACATTTGTCAAAAGAATGCATTTGAAAGTTTTTGAAATATTAAAGTTACCACTGTTGTCAAAAGTTTAAAATTTGCCTTATCTTTACAACTTTATATCCACTTATCCATATGCACATATCATACACATACGTGTCATAAGCAAAATATTGATTTTCCAAATATATGGGCTTTAACATTTTGTCAACTCTAAGAACATAGTCTGTAGTTTACTTTGAATCCTTTGTGACATGCAAGTGGCCATATTCTCTTTGAGATGGTTCATATCCAGTGAAATTAGTTATTCATTCAGTTAGTAAATTGCAAATAAAAATTTTAAGTCGTTTAATCAGGAAATTCAAGTTTAATTTTCTTCTATTTAGACCTTTAAATTTTATTTCCATTACTCATTGTGAAAACAAGTTGACAATTTAATTAAATCAAATGGATTACAGAACTGCTAAAAATGTGTCAAATTAGTCAAAACTGTGATTTTTGCCAACTAAGAAACAAATACTCCTTTATACTCTGGCCATTAGGCAAATCCCACAGCAATTTGTTTTAAAATACATGGTTAGAAATGTATCATTTATGCTGTGAAAATAATGCATGCATTTCAACCATTCTAGTTACCATAACAACAGAATATAATGCATTTTACTTTATTTTAATTTCAATCAAATTCATTTGGATTTGATTGTCACAACCAAAAATGAAACAGAGACAATCAACACAGCATTTGTACTTCTATTCAAAGTTAAAGGACTAGGTTTGTGTCCATACTGACTTTTTGATATTGGCTGCATAGATCTCTGTGTCGAGAGATATTCAGGGATAATGGATCTCCATTCAGATAGAATGAAGAAAGGCACATTTTTCTATAATCTCTTGCAGCTTGGTGGGATATGAGATTGAGTTTTGGTCAATTAAACGTTAGCACAAGTGTCATACGACAGTTTCTGGAACCTTCCTTTAAAGGCAACTGTTGCACAGGTTTTTGCCTCCTTTTATTCTCCATGTAGTACTTCATTCCACTTTCTAAAACACAGATATAATGGGGAAGGCTTTTACTGCAGTCTTGGACCCTGGGGACTTGGGACATATACTGAGGATGGCAGAGTAGTAGATTCGATGTGGCTTTGGACTTTGAAAACTTTCTGGAACAGAGTTGCCATCCCAGCACCTGGCTATCTCTGAACTTCTCCACAAGAGAGAAATTATTTCTTTATTTAAGCAATTGTTATTTTTCACTTCTCTGGGGTTTTTTTGTTTTTTTGTTTTGCAATGGAAACTCACCCTAATGTGCCACATTTCCGTGAAAAGTGCAAATAGGAAAGACAGCACCATATATGTGTATTTTTCAAGAAAAATTAATCTTCCTTCACTTGTGTCTATACTTATTTGTCACTGTGAACACTTGAATCTGCTACTCCTGTGCCTCCTTTTACCCTCTTGGTGGAATACAGACTGTTAACAGGACTCCCACCGCCGCGCCAGGGGTATCAGTCCTGCCCTTACTGAGCTCCAGACATCACCGAACTTTGTCTCGGTTTATTTGCATGTTTTTGTTTTTGTTTTTGTTTTGAAAACGTCGTGGCATCTCACGATAATAACACCGTGGAGTTCTGCGCAACCAGGAACGGAGAGTGAGTGATTTACTTAAGGCTATTTGTTTTTAAACCCCGGGAATATAGGTAGAGGCAATTAAATCTTATTCTTGAAGTCACTAAATCCGTAGAGCAAATGCACACTGTTTGTAGTGCGGTTGAAATAATTGAACAAGACATTTATACCAATTCAGTAGAGAAGTGACGACAGTGATTGTACACACCACAGCAGGGGTCTCCTCTAAGTTACACATGTAGAGATACACTGAAACAGCAACAAAGTTTATATTAAATGGAATTAAAAGTTACATCCGAAATCTATTTTAACAACATAATAAGAAGTTGAAAAGAATGAGGTAGGAAATGTGGAAAAAGCCAAATTATTAATACTTTGCTAAGTGATGAGAAAAAGGTAAATAATTCACTTTTGAGTGATAAAGAAAAGAGAGGAAAGTACACTTAAAAAAAAAAGATATAAGCAGGAGAAATGGGATAATGATAGATCAAGAGAATATTTGAGGCTAAATTTCCAGAATGTTGTACTAAGCAAACTACTTGGCAAAACAGAATGATATATCACTGGCATTGCTGAAAGTGGGACACCATAGACACAGGAACAGATGAGCTCTTGACGTTGGCGACTCTACCCCTGGCCCTCCTTGGCGGCTCCAGGATGGACCAGAATAAGAATAAGGGAGTCATCGGGATAAAGTCGCTGACTAAACCCTTCTATCAAGAAGTCGTGTTTATGGCATAATTCCACAGGAAATAAATCTGTTCTTCCTATGCCAGACTGGAATATCTCTCTTCTGTGAGAATGAAACTATTTATTCTTCCATCTTTCCTCCTTCTCCTCAGCTCTTTCCCCATATGTGCTACCCTGGACTATAGTTCTTAAGGGAAAGAAAAGAACAGTTTGGCAAATTGCAGTGTTTTAATTTATTCTATATCTTAATTTTAACTTTACCTTTAGAATCTAGAGGACCATCAGGCCTTGGGCTTCCTGGTGGCCACCTTGTTTTCATGGACTTTAGTTCAGCCTTTTCCCTCACGAATCTCTGCTGATGCTCAGAAAAGATTATCCTAGTTTTAAAGTGGAGTGTTCCAGGGCTGTTAGTGTAATCAATTGGATTAGGAGTTTGATTTCATTTGTTTTGATGTTAATGCCTCTAAAATTTGATCAACTGGCTTTTTAACTACAGTTAGATATTAATTCTGAAAAAAAAGTGTTTTGTTCTAGATACTGCAAACCTTTCTTTTTTTCCAGGAATTAATGCCTGTAAACCTGTATTTCCTGAATTAAAGCTAATTGTGTTTCTGAGGGTAAGCCAAGCATCATGAGTTAAAAAAAAAAAAAAAAATTTAAGAAAAAAAAATTGTAAGGTGAATCTAGAATTTGATACTGCCATCTGCTGTTTTGAAATAAAATTGCATGTCCTTTAAAGCTACAATTTCTTTGCTAGGTTTCAAGAAAAAATTGTATAAGATCATTTTATCCTGAGCTATCAACACATTAAAAAGAGAGAAATATATGGTGCTTTATTCATGCTATATTTCTAAATTTGGCTTTAAGAGCTTATGTCATTTCTTTTATATTGTATAACAGGCATTATAGCTTTGAGATTTTTATAAATATAAATATTATATAACTATCTACTTAGAAGTTAGCAACTATAAAAAATGATGCCATGAGGCACATGGGTGGCTGGGTAGGTTGAGCATCTGACTCTTTTTTTATGTTTATTTATTTTTGAGAGACAGAGAGAAAGAGAGAGTGTGAGTAGAGGTGGAGCAGAAAGAGAAGGAGACACAGAATTTGAAGAAGGCTCCAGGCTCCAAGCTGTCAACACAGAGCTCAGCATGGGGCTCAGACTCATGAACGGTGAGATCGTTCGTGACCCAAGCCAAGTCAGATGCTTAATGGACTGAACCACCCAGGTGCCCCAAGCATCTGACTTGATTTCAGCTCAGGTCATGATCCCAGGGTCATGGGATCAAGCACCATACTCAGTATGGAGCCTGCTTAAGACTTCCTCTCTCCCTCTGCCCCTCTCCCCCACTTGCGCACCCTCTTTCTGTCTCTCTCCCTAAAGTAAAACAATTTTTTTAAAAAAGTCTTCCTTCTTATATCTCTCAAGCAGATATAAACCCCAAAGGAAACTCAACTAGCAAACTTCTGCTTCCATCCAAGATAGAGTAACGGAGATTGGCTCTATTCTCTTGCTTGATACAACTACAAAAACAGAAAAGTACATGAAACAATTGCTTTCTGGATGTTGGATTTCAGGCAACAGTGATTGTTGACACAGGAGCAACAGCTGAGGCGAGCCTCGTGGTTGTCCCTGATTACTGCCTGCAGAAATTCCCCAGACCATGGCACAGGGAAGGATCCTAAACAGAGCTGTGGGTTCTCTTTGAAGTTAGTGGATGGAATTGGGAAACTGGGAAAGCAAAAATGGCTAGAGCTTACATGACAGAGTACTGTTGGGAAGAGAGCTATCCAGAGAGAAACCCTCAGAGTTCTGCAGAGTGCCGTCCCCAAGTATTTAGTTGGGTACTGTTGAGTATAAACATATGAAGAAACAATCTGAAGCCAGGAAAAGGAACGTACAGATGATGTAGAGGGGACAAATGTCGGAGATCACACAGGGCCAAGAATAGTGCCTGTTTTTGGTACCCAGAGTGGAAAAGACGCCAGAATACCAACAATAATCTTGCCACAGTAGTCAAGAAAACCTAGCCCTTAACTAAATGCTCCTCTGGTTCTGCCTAAGAAAAATTAAAGGCAAGAATTGAAATGAGCACACTATTCCCAAGTATTTTAACCATACCCTAGAGCAGTTCTTAATATTTAAAGCAATACAAATATATCTATTGCTCAACAGGAAAAATTCGCAATGTCTGATATACTATTGAAATTTACCAGGCATGCAAAGTAAAGGAAAATATAACACATAATGAGGAGAAAAACAAATCAATTAAAAGTGACACTGAAATGACACAGAAGATAGATTTAGTAGGCAAGGACATTGAATGCTTTTAACTCTTTTCAATATGGTCAATAAGGTAGAAATAAGATTAAACATGGTAAGTGTAGACATAGAAGAGATAAAAAAAAAACACTCAAATAATATCCAAGATGGAAAATACACTGGATGGGATTATTAATGGCAGATAAGACATTGTAAAAGAAGATCAATCACCTTGAAGACCTAGTAATAGAAATTACCCATGATGAAACCTAGAGTGAAAAACAACTGAAAAAAAAAATCAATGGACTGTGGCCAGATATATGTGTAATTGGAACCCTCAAAGGTGGAGGAAGAAAATATGGTCATTGCCCCCCTAATCTGGTGAAAACTTTAAACCCATAGATTCAAGAGCCACAAGCCCTTGAAACATAAAAAACACACCAGTGCAAATCACTATCAAATCACTTAAGACTAGTGATAAAGAAAAATTCTTAAAAGAAGCTAGAGAAAAAGATACATTGTATATAGGGGAACAAAGATAAGGATGTCAGTACTTTTCTTTTTCTTTTCTTCTTTTTTTTTTGTCATAAACAACGTAAGTGAGAAGACTTTAGAGTAACATCTTTATAGTACTGAATGAAAAAGACTATTAGAATTCCTCACTCAGCCAAAGTATCTTTCAAAAATAATAATGAATGTATCACTAAATTGTAAAATAGTAATAATAATAACAATAGTGAAATAAGGCTTTGTCACACGTATGAAAACTGAAAGAAGTCAGCAGCAGAAAACCTGCACTATAGAAAATTTTAAGGAAGTTCTTCAAGCAGAAGGAAAATGCTACCAGATGAAAATGAATTCCTCTATAAAGCAATGAAGAGCACCATAAATGGTTACCACATGAATAAATATAAAGGCTCTTTGTCTTATTATTTAAATCTCTTTAAAAGATAATTATTAATTCAAAAATTAATGATGGCATATTGTGTGGTAGAATAAAATATATATAGCAAAACAGCACAAATTCTGGAAGAGCAGAATAGGAAGAACACTTTTGTAAGGTTCTTACAATTAAGTATAAGTAGAATAACATCCCTTAAAGGGAAGCAGTGATAAGTTAAAGATAGGTACTATTAACACTACAGAAACTAAAATTATAATATGAAGAGTTATCGCTAATGAGCCAACAAATAAAAATCATAAGTATATCATAAAACACACTTGATTAACTCAAAAGAAGTCAGAGAGGCAAAAAAAGGGGATTTGGAGTGGTGGCAAAGGAACAGATGGGTTGAATAGAAGACAAATAGCAAGATGGCAACTTTAAATCCAACTATATAATAATCACATATAATGATGAGTCACAGTAATGTAAAGGTCTAAACATCCCAATTAAAAGACAGTCAACATCAGATTAAACAGTAAGTGCATGCTGCCTCTGGTAGATCCAAATTAAATAGAAAACACAGTTTACAAGTAAAGGATGGTAAAAGATATTCTATGCTAACATTTATCAAAAGAAATGTAGAGTGGTTCTATTAACATCCGACAAAGTAGGTTTCAGATCAAAGAATATTACCAGTGGTAAATAAGTTTATTTAATAATAATGAAGGGCTCGACTGATTATGAGGACATAGAAATCTTAAATGTTTATGCACTGTTTTAGCTTTCTTCTGATGCACCACAAATTACCACAAATTTAATGACTTTAAAACACCTATTAGGTTGCACAGTTCCATAGGTCAGAGTCTGGGCACAGTGTTCTCTACTCAGCTTCAGTTGGCTGAAATCAATGTCAGATGACCTATATTCTAATCTAGAGGTCAGTGTTCTATTCCAAGCTGACATGATTGTGGCAGAATTCACTTTCTTGTGGCCACAAGACTAAGGTCCCCAGTTCTTGGCTGGATGTTGGTACCTGGACCCCACCATCTTCAAAGCAAGGAACAGGGAGCCTCCCTCACACAGAATTCCTATCCTACTTCGAATCCCTCTTACTTGGATGCTTTTTCCTTTTACAGGTTCACCTGATTAAATGAGATCCATCGAGGAAAAACTCCAGGATAATATGGCATGTACATCACAAGGCAAGATCTCGTGCCTTAGAATCTTAGAATTTCAAGGAGTAATAGACAAATCCATAATTATAGGCTTCACCACTCTTTCCTCAATAATTATAAAATAAGTAGACACAAATTCAGTTAGGGATATAAAGGACTTAAATAACATTACCAATAAATTTGACCAAATTGATCTTTTTAGAACACCCCACCCAAAATCATCTGCACACACACCATTTTCAAGTGCATATTGAACATCTAACAAGATAGACCATATCCTGAGCCATAAAAGCAAGTCTCAATACATTTTAAAACAATTAAACTCATGTATAGCATGTTCTCTGAATATTATAAAATTAAATTACAAATCAACAACCAAAAGCTTCCCCAGAAAATCCCTAAATGTTGGGAAATTAAATAATACACTTCTCAATAACACATGAGTCAAAGAGGAAACAAAAAGGGATCTTCAAAGTACCTTTAATGAATGAAAATGAACAAATAGCATATAAAAATTTGGGAATTACAGATAAAGTAAGGACATTTCCAGCATTAAATGCCTATATTAAAAAGAAATAAAACTAGGAAAATAAGTGCAAGTAAAACCAAGAATAAGCAAAAGGAAAGGAAGTAATAAAGATTAGAGTGCAATCAGTGAAGTAGACAATAGAAGAATAAATTTCAGTAATGGAAGAGATAATACTAGAGGATCTATAGCTATAAGAAGGATAAGAAAATATTTTGAGCCACTTCCTGCCAATAGTTTCAAAACTTAGATTAAATAAGTGAACTCTTAGAAAGACACCAACAACCAGATACCACTCAAGAAGAAATTAGGTCAGCAGATAATCTGAATTCCTCTATATTAGTTAGAGAAATTGAAATGAAATTATAGATGAAAATATTCCCACAAGGAATCCCAGACACAGATGGCTTCACTGGAGCATTTTACCCATCATTTAAGGAAGAAATAATATCTATACTACACAAACATCTATACTATACAAACATCTATCCAGAACATTGAAGAGATGTGAATACTTTCTAACTCATAGTGTGAGACCACCACTACTCTGATATGAAGAGCAGACAAACATATTATTTAAAAAAGTAAATTGGGCACCTGGGTCAGTTAAGTGTCCGACTTTGGCTCAGGTCATGATGTCAGCGTTCGTGAGTTTGAGCCCCACATCGGGCTCTGTGCTGACAGCTGTTTGATAGTTTCTCAAAAAGCTAAATATACAGGGGTGCCTGGGTGGCTCAGTCAGTTAGGCGCCCAACTTCAGCCAGGTCATGATCTCACGGTTTGTGGATGCGAGCCCCACATCAGGCTCTGTGCTGACAGCATGGAGCCCGGAGCCTGCTTCGGATTCTGTGTCTCCTTCTCTCTCTGCCCCTCCCCTGCTTGCTCACTCTCTCTCTCTCTCTCTCAAAAATAAATAAAAACATTAAAAAGAAATTTTTGAAGTTAAATATAAACCTACCAGATGAGTTGGCCATTTGATACGAGATATCTTCCCAAGAAAAATGAAAGGATATGTTCATGCAAAGATTTATTTATGAATATTCATAACAGCTTTACTTGTAGTAGTTAAAAAACTTGAAAAAATCCATGTGTTTATTAACAGATAAATAGATAAATGAATTGGAGTATATGCAGAGAATAAAACTCTACTCAGCAAGAAAAACAAATGAACTACTGATACATACAACAACACGGATAACTATAAAAAATAATTGTGCCGAGCTCAAGAAACCAGTGTAATAGTGTAATAGTAATACAATTTTATTCATGAAATTCTAGAAAATGCAAACTCATCTACAGTGACAGAAATACCATCAGTGTTTGCATAAGGATGGAATATGGGGAGAGTGGGAAAGACGGATTGCAAGGAGTATGTAGAAAGTTTTGGGAATGATAGATATATTTATCATCTTGATTAAAGTGTTGGTTTCATGGCTGCACGCATATGTCAAATTTACCAAATTATACATCTCAAGTATGTGCAATTCATTGTATGATGATTATGTGTCAATTAAAACATGAAAGAAAATAAATTTATTTTACCTTTTTTTTCTTGGCATTAAAATAATTTGGACTCGATGCCCTGAAGTTCTTAAGGATATTTCTAAATTTGTGGATACATAAGCATACTCTACATTCTACCTTAAAAAATCAACTCCCAAAGCAGGCAAAAATCTCTTTGATCTTGGCCGCAGCAACTCTGGAGGCAAGGGAAACAAAAGCAAGTTCAAAAATGAACTGTTGGGACCTCATCAAAATAAAAACTTTTGCACAGCAAAGGAAACAGTCAACAAAACTAAAAGGTAACTGATGAAATAGGAGAAAATTGCAAACAACATATCAGATAAAGGGTTAGTATCCAAAGTCTATAAAGAACTTATCAAACTCAACACCCCAAAAAACAAATAAACTAGTGAAGAAATGGCAAAAGATACAAATAGACACTTCTCCAAAGAAGACATCCAGATGGCCACCCGACACATGAAAAAATGCTCAATATCACTCATCATCAGGGAAATACAAATCAAAACCACAATGAGATACCACTTCACACCTGTCAGAATGGCTAACATTAACAACTTGGGCAACAACAGATGTTGGCGAGGATGCGGAGAAAGAGGATCTCTTTTGCACTGTTGGTGGGAATGCAAGCTGGTGCAGCCACTCTGGAAAACAGTATGGATGTTCCTCAAAAAATTAAAAATAGAATTACCCTATGACCCAGCAATTGTACTATTAGATATTTATCCAAGGGATACAGGTATGCTGTTTCACAGGGGCACATGCACCCCAATGTTTATAGCAGCACTATCAACAATAGCCAAAGTATGGAAAGAGCCCAAATATCCATCAATGGATGAATGGATAAAGAAGATGTGATACATATATACAATGGAGTTACTACCGACAATCAAAAAGAATGAAATCTTGCCATTTGCAACTACGTGGATGGAACTAGAGGGTATTATGCTAAGCGAAATTAGTCAGAGAAAGACAAATATCATATGACTTCGTTCATATCAGGACTTTAATATGCAAAACAGATGAACATAAGGGAAGGAAAGCAAAAATAATATAAAAACAGGGAGGGGGACAAAACATAAGAGACTCTTAAATATGGAGAACAAACAGAGGGTTCCTGGAGGGGTTGTGGGAGGGGGAATGGGCTAAATGGGTAAGGGTCATTAAGGAATCTACTCCTGAAATCATTGTTGCACTATATGCTAACTTGGATGTAAATTAAAAAAAATAAATTAAAAAAAATTAACTCCCGAGATAAGTAAACCAAACTAGATTTAAAGAGCAGATGCATACATGCAGTAAAGTTATTGTACACATGAGTCTAAAATACTTTGGTTATATTCAGTATCTATTTAGAGTTCAAAGGGAAAGGCACCATTAAGGGAATCAATTAATCAGAAAGTAGAGGTGCTGCTCAAGTCTTGGGATACACCCATGCTCATATGGACTGGAGTCACATAATTTAGATTTGGAGAGAACCTCAGTGGTGTGATGGAGCCAGCTCACCAGTTTATGAAAGCAAATTTGCATTCACTGCCTTCATATTGGTAGCTATGGCAGAAGTGTTTATATACAAGAAACTGACAAATGACAGTTGATTTCAAGTTGAAACTTGATGTCAAGGCTTCTCCTCACCCCCTACAAAAACAGTGGTTAAACATTTTACCATCACTAACTTGAGAGATCATTAGTTGGGCCTCTTTAGTTTATACCTAAGGCAACTGAGGTCCTACTACTTTCTCAAGCCTACTGCTAACTAGTGCAAAAAACAGTTTAGAAAATCAAAACACGAAAATCCTTTAAATGAGTATCATTGTCTTCATCTATCAGTTTTTCCTTATCTTGTTGCTTTCTCTCTTTACCCTCTATACTCTTTTCCTATTAAACTTCTCTTACTTAGGATCTGTTTCTGGCTCTGATATTTGTTGAAATGGGTACCTGACCAGGAAATGTAATATTAAATATGATGAAAATTTTGTCTCAGATTTAGGTGCAAGACAATTCAAGCATGTATTCAGGTGAAATTTCAGAAAATATGAAAACCATAAAGAAATAAAGGTATTTGAAAGAATATTTCTGTGAAGTATGAGATAATACATTTATTAAATATATTTAATAACACCTTACAGATAGGATGATGACTCTGGTTTCAGACCCCCCCCCTTCTTTTCTACATAGTGATTCAACAATTCCATATATCACCTGGTGTTCATCACAAGTGCACTCCTTAATTCCCATCACATATTTAACTCATCACCCAAACTTCCTCCCTTCTGGTAACCATCATTTTGCTCTCTATAATTTAGTCTGTTTCCTGATTTGTTTCTCTTTCTCTCTCTCTTTTTCTTCCCCTTTGCTCATTTGTTTTGTTTCTTAAATTCCACATAGGACTGAAATCATGTTATTTCTCTGACTTTTTTCACTTTGCATTATACTCTCTAACTCCACCCATGTCATTGCAAATGTCAAGATTTCCTTCTTTTTCATGGCTGAGTAATATTCCATTGTGTGCATATATAAACCATATCTTCAATTAATGGACACTTGGGTTGCTCCCATATCTTGGCAATTGTAAATAATGCTGCTATAAATATAGGGGTGCATGTATCCCTTTGAATTAATGTTTTTGTATTCTTTGGGTAAATACCTGGTAGTGTGATTATTGGAGCATATGGTAGTTCTATTTTTAATTTTTTGAGGAAACTCCATACTATTTTCCAGAGTGACTGCACCAGTTTGCATTCCCATCAGCAGTGCACCAGGGTTTCTTTTTCTCCACATGCTCACCGACATCTATTGTTTCCTGTGTTGTTGATTTTAGCCATTCCCTGATGATGAGTGGTGCTGAGCATCTTTTCACGTGTCTGTTGGCCATCTGGATGTCTTCTTTGGAAAAATGTATATTCTTAACTTCTGCCCATTTTTAAATTGGATTATTTGGTTGTTTTGGTGTTGAGTTTTATAAGTTTTTTGTATATTTTAGATATTAGCCTGTTATTGGATATGTCATTTGCAAATATCTTGTCCCATTCCATGCATTGCCTTTTAGTTCTGCTGACTTGGTTTCAGATTTCAAATATGTTTTTTAAGCTATCGGTTTCTTAACATAGCATTTTGTTATAAAAATGTATATATTAATATTTATAGGTATTATACTTATTTCATAATTAATATGTTATGTTGTACAAAACATACATAATGTATAAATATCTTATATGTACTATTTATAGATATATTTTATATTTATAGGTTATATTTATAGATAAAATAAAATTGATTTAGAAATAATAAAATAACATTGATTAAAGTGCCAGTATTTTACATACTTGGGATCCCATTTCCACTTTGTTCTCTCTGTCTCCCACAGGCCTCTGTGTTTAAAGTGCTCCATCCTGTCTGGTATATGTTCCAAATGACTTCTTCATTCATCACTGTCACATGAAAATATTCATCATTTCTTGATTGTCACTGTACTTAATCTCATCTAAGAAATTCATCATAAAGTATGAAAAAATAAAAGATTTAACTCTACAAAGAGCTTATATTTTAAAACATAACTTTGACTCAAATGGAATCTTATGGTGTGGAATGTTGTCTGAGATATTTGTGAACAAGGAGAATGTTTCTGTGCTTCTTGGCCCTTTTGAGATGAACCACATTTGCAACACCGCTCTTCTGCCTTCAATACCCTCTCCCATTGCCAAAATCCTTGCCTAGTAACCAGATAGGAAAATGTAACAATAGCTGTATCTCTACTCTTCTCTTTTCAAAATCTGCCCCATTAACATATTTAACAAGTACTTGAAATACTATAGTGACTACACCAGGAACAAAATTCTGCCTTCATGGCGTTTACAGTGCTGTGGAGAAGGAGCAGACAACACACAAAATTATAAGTGTATTATAGAGTATATGATATAATAATAAGTGCTATATAAGAAAAATAAAGCAGATGCAGAATATTGGGATAGGGCAGGTGGGTGTTACTGTTTTAAAGAAAATAATCAGATCTAATGTGTAATGTGACTATAAATAACACTGTATTGCATAATTGAAACTGCTAAAGAATGGAACTTAAATCTCTCACGAACACGAAAAGGTAAATATGTGAGGTGATAGAGGTGTTAATTAACTGGATGGAGGGACTCTGTTCACAGTGTATACGTCTATCAAATCATCATGTCATGCACTTTAAATATCTTAAATTTATTTGTCAATGACACCTCAATTTTAAAAATAAGTGAATACATAAAATAATCAGGAAAAGCCTCAATGAGACAATTAAGAAAAGACCTAAAGGAATGAGGGGACAAGCATGTGGATATCTGGAGAAGTATGTTCCTGACCAAAGAAGCAGCTTGTGCAAAGGCCTTGTGGTAAAACCATCCAAAGAGACCAGAGTGCTGCTCACAGTAAGCAAGGGTAGAGTCATGGTCAGATGTAATTGGGGCATAGCTGTGTGGCCACATATGCCATTCTATAAAGGTAATCAAGTGGTCTAGGGTGACACATGACACAAAACCCTGTGGAGGGATTCACGGTTTAAGTCACTTTCTGCAAGAGCAATAATATAAGTAAGCAAAATAGATAGCATTTAAAAAAACTATCAAGATATTTCTTTTCTTTAATGCATTTCCAAGCCA
Organism: Acinonyx jubatus; assembly: GCF_027475565.1. Taxonomy (NCBI): domain Eukaryota; kingdom Metazoa; phylum Chordata; class Mammalia; order Carnivora; family Felidae; genus Acinonyx; species Acinonyx jubatus. The sequence continues at coordinate 128,272,925 of NC_069382.1, read as the reverse complement.
TCAATTTTTCATTGCTTTTGCACTCAGTCTTCCTTTAAAAAATGTATTTGAAAAAGAGAAAATAATAATATAAACTCCCACATATCCTATACTCAAAAAAATATTTTGATAAAATTGTGTTTTGTATTCCTTTTCTCCTTTCCTGAAATATTTTAAAGCAATTCCAGATCTACCCATTTCACCCAAATACTTTAGCCTGCATTTCTAAAAACAGAGCCATATATTTATGTAACAATAAAACCATTATCACATGCAACTATATCAGATTATTCCTGTTCATCTAACACTCAGTCCATAACCAAATTTCCGTGATTTTTCAAAATGTCTTTTTGCAAATGGTTTGCACCAATATCCAAACACAATGACACTTCCTAAAAACTAATGGCAATTTTACTGTCCATGTAGTCTCACCTTGAATCATCTTATTATTAAAATATTTTAGTATTAAATTAGAGAACTAAGATGTTGATTATAATTACAAGCATCTTGAATTCTATACTATATGTGACTTTAAATGAAGATGCTCAAAAATAATGCATTAATATCATTATTATTACTAATACAACTAATTTATTATACTATTACCTAAATCATAGATCTGTTGTTTTATTATTTGTTGTTAGTCATAAAGGACTTGGCTTACATACATATAGCTTAGATACATTTTAACTTTACATGAAATCACTACAGAAAAGAAAATTAAAATAGCAGCACAGGTGATTAAATCATAGAACATGAAAATGGCCCCAGTGGGGATAAGTGGAGGCCAGTGTCCTTTCAAATAAGCATTTATTTTATATATTACAATTAGGAGTGTTAGGTCTTAGTTCCAACATTATTGCAATGCATTTACAAAGTAGCATTTGATTTAGGTCATATGAACACTTAGCAGGAATCTTAAAAGCCTCCAATTTTCCCTTCATATATTTTCCTCAAGCTTGTAGATACATTTTTATAAAAATTAAAAGTTTCTCTCCCTTTTTGGTTCAAAATCAATGATAACATCTCCCTCTCTCTCTCTCTCTCTCTCTCTCCTTTTTTTCGTGTATGTGTTGAGTTTCGCCTTCCTTCATTAAATACTCTTCAATAGCAAACTACTTGGTGTAGAGAATGTAGAAAATGATTTGATGCTGATGACCCCATTTATCAAATACCAGAAAAATATGATTTTGTGTCATCTTCCAGTGTACATTATTGAATCTGAACTGAATGAAGGAGACAACTTTAATTAACCCTCTTCTCCTTTTCCAAAAGTTGTATGCTAACTGATGGCAAACTTTCCTGTGTCACTCAAGTATGAGGAAGAGGGGATTTGAGAATTCTGACACGTTCAAGCCACCATGTAAATTTTTCATGATGTAGATTGATCTCTGACTAACATTGAATATCATGACATCAACTTCCTATAGGTGGAATTTTTTTTTCACTTCCACAGATATGCTTTAAATGTAAGGTATCATGAGTTTTTCCATTGAGAGAGTTTGGGGACACAAAGTTGAAAAGATGGGTTATGTCAATGTCATTATTATTTTTTTTAATAAGTAGTATGATCTCAAGAATTAGGAAAAATTGAAGATCCAAGTTAACCTATTATAGCCTCGATATGTGAAGAAAGCATTAGTAGGTATGTCCCACTTAAGAGATAAGGAAATTGAAATATAGGTACCTGAAAAAGTTCACCAAGATCATATGGCAAATAAATGCTGGAGTCAAGAATTGAACTCAGATTTGACTGAATTCCAGCTCCAGAGTCAACACCCGGGACTATTTTCTCCCCTGTATAATGATGTATTTTATCACAATGAAATTTCTAATATAAATAAGATCATTTTGTAGTATCAAATTCTCTTTTTCTTCTATCGTCAGATGATAAGTTAAATTTATTATATTTTACTAGCACACTAGTTTCTTAGGAGCCAATTGTTTTTCACCAAGTGCAGAGAGAATGTCAACATTTTTAGCATGATTTATTCCCTTTGAAATTGAATAATTTTAATAGTATTGCTCTTAGAGGATTGTCTAAAATACCCTCTTTTTTAAGGCCTTACCAAATACATCTTAGAAGACATAAATTCATGTTTATAGTAAAGATTCAAGCAAAGAGGGAAATTGGGGCACTATAGAGAATAGATTTTTTATAGTCTTATTCAAGATGATTTAACTAGAGCATAACATTTTATATTACTTTTTTTTCTGCCTTCAAATATAAATTGTTAAGGTGCCATTCAAGGAATGACTCCCATTGTTAAGGTATCTTTGCCTTCATCTGTTCTCCCATTATTTCTTATTCACATTCACAGTGAAAATTTGCCTAAACTATTAACTTTCCTATAATTATTCATTTATTAATTCAACTTTCTTTGTATATATTTAACGTTTATTTATTTTTGAGAAAGAGAGAGAGACAGAGAGCGGTAGTGTGAGTGGGGGAGGGGCAGAGAGAGAGAAAAGGAGAGGAAAGTATCTCAAGCAGTCTCCACGCTGTGAGCACAGAGCCCAATGCGGGGCTCAAACTCATGAACTGTGATATGACGACCTAAGCTGAAATCAAGAATCAACTGCTTAACTGACAGAACCACCCATACACCCCTATTGATTCAACTTTCAAAACAATGTTTGAAGCTCTGTGTCATGTACTCAGCATTTGGGTTGGACGCCAATCACTGGAAATCCCCATTAAGCATGGCTTAAACTAGATAGAAGTTTACTTTTCTCTCTATTCAGGAAGTCTGGACATGGTCAGTCCAGCACTGGAGTGATAGATCACAATTTCCAGGACCCAGACTCCTCCATGCTAATGCTATGCCCTGCATGGATTTTGATTCCAAGTTATTCTCAGGATTCAAGGTAACTCCAGATATTCCATCCAGTAAGAAGGAGGAAGGGGCAAAGAAAGATGCAAATGCAATTTTTAAGGACACATTCTGGCAGGTGGACACACAATTTCTGCTATAACCCACTAAACTTAGTCACATGGCCACAACTGACTGCAGGGAATACTAGGACATGTGACCTTAATTCAGCCAAAAAAAGGGGTCTCTATTACTGTGGAAAAGGGGGAAATAAATATTTGCAGATGATGCAGGTCAAGTTGTCTGGAAAACAGATTATGAGATGGAGATTACTTCCAAGGAAGTTTATTAGAGAGTGTTCCTGAGATCACTCATAAGGTTGAGGGAATAGTTGTAGAAAGAAAGTAGAAAGAATTGTTTAAAGAGAAATACAAATAAAGAGTTATGGGTATTCAGAAGTTACTTTTAATTCACTCAATTTTAATTTTTTTTTCTTTTTTTGACAGAGAGAAAGCACAAGCAGGAGGGAGGGGCAAACGGAGAGAATCCCAAGCAGGCTCCATGCTCAGCACAGAGCCTGACACGGAGCTCAATCCCACGACCCTGGGATCATTACCTGAGCCCAAAATCAAGAGTCCTATGCTCAACTGACTGAGACACGCAGGTGCCTCTCAATTTCAATTCTTAAGAACCTACTGTATGTTATATATTGTGCTAGGCAATGAGATAAAATAACTGAATGTGATTAACATGTTCCTTTGCCATCATGGAATTTAGTGACTCATCTGGGGGACAATGCTTATAAACTAATAAATAAGCAAGGAGCACCTGGTTGGCTTATTCAGTTAAGTGTCTGACTTTGGCTCATGATCTCACGATTTGTGAATTTGAGCCCCAGGTTGGGCTCTGTGATGATAACTCAGAGACTGCAGCTTGTTTCGGATTCTGTGTTTCCCTCTCTCTCTCTGCCCTTCCCCTGCTCATGCTCTGTCTGTCTCTCAGAAATGAATAAACATTTAACTTTTTTTAAAAGAGAACAAATAAGTGAAATAACAGCTAATTGTGATATATAGTAGGAAGGAAATGAACAGTAAATGAACAACTAATTGTAAAATACATATTTGAAGGAGATACTTGTAGGGACAAGGGAACTATATAATTTGAGAAATAACCATGAGAAAAAAGCAGCCTTGGGAAGACTGGGAAGACAGATTTGTAGGCAAGGGGCCTCAAATGTTCAATGACAAAGTGACAAGTTTGAGAACTGAAGGAACATCAACGTGACAGGGACATCATAAGCAGAGAAGAGAGTGGTGTCAGATGAGATTGAAGTGGTAAAATCATTAGCATCTGAGAATCTGGGGTGTGTTTTAGACGTAATGGGGAAGACAAGAATTTAATACACACAGGAGTGTACATAATCTGATTAACATTTTACATAAATTACCTCTGGCTGCTGTAGAAAAAGTGATATTTGGGGATTGAGAAAGTTTCAGAAAACTTGACGTTAGTTTTGAAAACTGCTTTCAACAAGTATTTAATAAACACATAAATGTGTCACGTTCTAGAGATACAGTGATGAGATACAAAGAAAGAAAATTTGACTCACAAAGTTACTTTTCCACACAGAGATTCTCTGTCTCTCTTTCCATACATACACACACATGGACATACATTTATGAGAATGAATGGATGAAAAGTGACCTCTGAATGACTCCCCTATTTATTTTCTTTTGGCTCTTTAAAATGCTTATTTCTTTACTTTGTATTAGAGTTATTTGGGATATATATACACACATATACTCTCCCTCTGTGTGTGTGTGTGTGTGTGTGTGTGTATACAAACACAAACTAAATTATTTATATATTCTATATGCTATGCATGTAGATTATGTATGGATACATGTATATAGATATAGTACATACATAATACTACATAGACATTGTATAACATGTGCTGTATACTAAATTATGTAAAATATTGAGTTTTCATATTTTTTAAAAATTTGAGTAAGATACTAACTTTACTAGAATAATTTGAACAGTAGAATCTCAATGTTGTCATGCCCAATGGTCACACAATATTTTCTATTGAATTCACATAGTTCTGTTTATATGTTTCTATGAAAATCATTTTCATTTTCATTTTCATTTCATTTCATTTCTATGAAAATAATTTCTCATAAAAAACAATTATTGTTTCAAAAACCTTTTCATCTTTTTCAATTTTATGTGGAATTATGGGCATCCAGGCATAATTTTTAATTTTACAATGTAATGTTTAAGTCAGACATTAGTGTCAGAGCAAACATATTTTTATTCACCTATGACTATTTAATTCATCCTATTTGTGATGGGATAATGTATTTACAAAACAATTAGGGAGTTTTCTACCTAGACTCTAAATAGGGCAGTGTAGTGGAGCACAGAGGAGGGCTGAATGCCATGCTCTTCAAGACTTTGTGTTTTTATAGAGTTCTGTGATCGAATTTTGAATTACTTCATGTGAGGGGCACCTGGGTGGCTCAGCCAGTTAAGGGTCCGACTCTGCTCAGGTCATGATCTCACGATTCTTGAGTTCAAGCCCTGCATCAGGCCCTGTGCTGACTGCTCAGACCCTGGAGTCTCTTCAGATTCTGTGTCTCCCTCTCTCTCTGCCCCTCCCCCACTCACACTCTGTCTCTCTCTCTCTCTCTCTCTCAAAAATAAATAAACATTAAAAAAATGAATTACTTCATGTGAGAGATTAATGATATTATGTTATGGTTCTACCTAGTTCCTAAAAGCTAGGTAGCTAGTGGAATACTGGCCTCAAACAAAACAAACAAACAAAAAACCTACTGTGTTCCTTTTTTTCTGAATGGATATATATGTATATATATATGTGTATATATACACATATGTATATATATATATATATATGTGTGTGTGTGTGTGTGTATATATATATATATATATATATATATATATATATATTTTGTCCCTCAAAAGCAGACACTAAAAACTCACCGAAATGTAGTTACAATTAAACTTCCACCCATATGCATCTAAACTTCCCAAGATGTTTCACACAGAGATATTTGAATGTGATAAAATCTGGAGACTGTTTTTCAAAAATGAACATTGTGCTTAGTTGGAGAGTTTCAGCTAATTGGAAAGAAAAATCTCTAAGGGAGTACATTATATGTGAGGAAGAACTCAAACGTATGTCAAAGTTTCCACTATTTTAACTACAAGGCAGACACTATGTATTTAAGGATCACCTATCCTGTGCAAGACTGGTCCTGAAGAATTTAAAAGACGACTAAGCACAGGTCCTGGCCCCAGCTCACAGAGGAAGATCTGCTTACTCAACAGAAGAAAGGTGACAAAGGCTGAAACAGACAGAAGCTGAGTAAAGGGATTCAGCTGACTGAAATTTCTCTGTCTTAGAAAAATTCTGTCTAAGATGCAGACTCTTAAGAACTCATTTTCCACCCACTTACAGGATCTGTACAAGAAACTATAGAATGCTCTAGCATTAGATTTATCAGTGAGGTGTGACTATGAAATACTCTCAGGAATGCAGCCCAGGGCTGCAATAAGGGTGTTAATCAAAAAAGCTAGAGCGGTTTACCCTAGTTTCCATTTTATTTTTCTTGTTTCTAAATGGGATTGAATTAAAAGTCTAAATCTTAATAACTATGATTTCCATATCATGCCTGCTTTCATGCAGGCTTAAATATTGCTAATTATGAAAATATGTTGCCCTCAAGAATTTTGAGAAAAGTCTCTTAGCCTTGCATTATTTGGAATATGCTAATCACAATGGTGACTAAACCTTCAGCTTGGATAACACTTTTTAGTAAGACTCTAGGATCAAATGCCACACTGAAAAGACACAAGGCGTGCTGGGGTCAGTGCCCTCAGGCATCTTAGTTTCTTGGTCTCTGGGCTTCTATTGCTAGGCATTCACAGAGAGAATAATGGCAAGGCCATTGTAAGGGTGCTTTTCCCCCTGCCCCTCTTAAGCTCCTGTTTCTCTGCTTCTGAAAATAAGTGAATATTCGGAGACAGCCTGAAGAGAGGCCAGCAGAAGTTTCCACATATCAGCATTTAGTATATACCCACGTGAAAAGGATATTAAGGTAAGAGCAACCAATGATTTTTTTTTCTAATCAACATGCTACTTGAAAGAAAATAAAATTAAGACACGGAAGTTTGCTATTGTTGCTTCTAATGAGATTACAGGTCTATTTTGAGTATTAGTAGTGTTAGCACTTTGTGTAACATACAATGAAAAAGAATTTTAAAGCACTTACTTCCTTTAAAATGTATGACACATCATAATCCAGTGGGAATGTGGGTAGAGAAACTCTTCTGGCAGAATTTAACAATATTTATGAAAATAGCCTTAAGAAAAGCATTATACTGAAAACTGTTGCAAGGTTATTATTTTTTGCTCGTGGCCCAGTCAATTGTTCACCTATTCTTCCAGTGGATTGACTGAATCATCTACTAAATCAACAGCATTTGCTTTGTCAAACTGTTACTTCTTTGGACACAGCATGTTGCTCCTTGAATTTTACACATATTCCAATTGTTCTGGGGTAGAAGCCACAGGGGAAGACAATCAGTGCGTTTGCAAATACGGCTGCTCTCTTTTGAAACCAGGATCTATGTTTGCTGTTTCCACCAGTTTCCTAATGTAAGAGAAGTTGACTTCTATTGTTAACAAAAATTAAGAATCTAAATGAATGCGTGAGATCAGGTTAACCTGGGGGAGAGGGTTTGTTTAGTTTAAGTGGTAGATGCAAAGGACTTGGATTCAAATGGCAGTCTGCCACTTTTCAGCAGCTATACGTTTTTTTTTTTTAATGTTTTATTTTAGTTTTGAGAGAGAGACAGATCATGAGTGGGGGAGGGGCTGAGAGAGAGAGAGAGAGAGGGACACACAGATTTCAAAGTAGGCTCTAGGCTCTGAGCTGTCAGCACAGAGCTTGACATGAGGTCAAACTCAGGAACTGAGATCACAACCTGAGCCGAAGTCAGCGCCCCATCAGGAGCCCCATCAGCAACTATACCTTTGACAATCGATTTCCTGGTAAAATGAGGATTGTGAGTCATATTGTCACAGGTTGTTAGAGAAATTAAATAAGATTAATATTGCTAACGTGCCACTTAATGCAATGCTTAGCACAGAATCAGTGCATAGTGAGCTAGCAAGTATTATAATTGTCAGGAGAAGGCAAATCAGTGCTAATCTGTCCTTCTTTTGGCCTCAGAAGGGAAAATCCAGAAACCGTTATTATCTGTCCAGTGAGAGTTTATAAAACAGGGTGGGCACACAGAAGGCTTTCTAGTGCTTAGAGTAACAATAAGGATTAAAGACATTCAAGGGTAGGTGGGTCTTGCCCAGGCTCTTGCCCAGGCAAGGGGAGAGGAAACTTAATGGAAATTAAGCATGGATTGGCAAAGTATAGCTCTGGTTTCTTGAGATAAAAAGATTCCAACTCTTACCAATGTGTTACTTTACCTTGTATAAAATGGTCTCATATGCACTGAGCCATGTAATCATTGGAGGAAGAACACAGAGGTGATAACTGAAGCTTGGCAAGATCAAGAGACGGATCTAAAACCATACCAGTGGTACATGACAGAGCAGGGATGAGAAAAAAAAGATCTCAGGTTCAAGCCGGAAGCCATCTGCCATGCTTCCCTCTTTCTACAGTGTACTGCCTATGGTTCTAAAAGGAATAGTTAAAGAATTCAGAAGAAAGTGCTCAATGGAAATATGAGAAAAACTCTATGTTTATTAGGGTAGACGTACTCAGAATAGAGATTATTATCTATCGGGATTTGGAGGCAAAAGCACTGATAAAATTAAAGGGAAGGTTATTTCTTGGCTTTTTCAATGAAAATCTGGAGAATTTCTTTGCCCATATTCATCAGAATGTTTTGAGCAGATATTTTCCCTTTCTGCTTCTCTAATTTCACCAGTGATACACAGATTTGCATACAGTAAGAGAAGCACCAAACTATAACTGCCGATGGAGGTAATTTCTTAATTTTATTGGTGTGTTGTTAAATTGACTTTAAATTCTAATCTGGCAAATGCATATTTAAATACATACTTAAATATTTAAAATACAAATTAAAACGTGACCTGTAAATTTGAAGCCAACACATTTATAAAACATTTCTTAAATTCAGGAACTGCTTATTCTAAGGTATTAAAGGACTCCAAGGGAATGTGGCTGTTTCTAGTCATGACATACAAAATCTCCAAAATTTGAGAATTAATGTTGAGTATACTTATGTTGCTAAAATGAGTTCTTCTGACTATAAAAGCAAGTGTTCTCATTTTGTGTGAATGATAATACACGAATAGATCATATGTCTTTTCTTTCCTTTTTTTTTTTTTTTAAATGAAGGCCTGAGAAAGGAGTAGTAATGAAAGGTGTTTTGTGTTCCTTAGAGTTGCCCAGGGTGAACGTAAGATGTCATTGTAATCAGTACTGTTACTACAACTCTAGTAATGGTGTACCTAGCATTGATTCGTATGGCTACATACTTAATACTGTACATCTTCTTCAATCTATTGATGTATTGTTACAAATTATATACGGAATCCACTTCCACAAGGCTACCTTTTGATTTATAATTTGGCTTGTGAGAAGTGAACAGTAATGATACAACTAATGAAGGAATGGGGTATAATAAGTTACACATCACAGTTACTGAGAATACTTCAGGTGAAAGTGAAGTGCCTGGTGAGCTATTTTTGTTCTGCTTATTGCACTTGTTTATGACATCTGGCCATTTCCTAAATTTATTACTGACGAGAGTTTGTCAGCAGCTGATATATCTCTAAACTTAAGCTATGTTTATTTAAATTTGGGTGTTATATTAACCATTTTCCTGCTGCTTAAGAAAAGTAATCCTCATCAAAAGATCACTTTCATATTTTGAGGACATCTAAATGTTACAATGACATTTAGTGGAAGGACCATACTTCTTTAGTTCTATAAATTAGGGAAATATTATTGGCTTTTCATTTTCCTACCTTAAGTGTGTTTTTGTCATGGTAAAAAAAAATAACAATTGTTGAATTGCTTTTAAACTTGATATCATATTCTTGATATTGAACCATTTTTACCAATATTTTGGCTTAAGTGTAAATAGAGAGATAGATATAGATATAGATATAGATACAGATATAGATGTACAGATATATAGATGTATGTAATTGCATATGTGTGTATATATATGTAAATATATTTGCTGTTGAAACAGTAGTTTAACATTTTCCCCCATCAATAAAATTAGAACAAATCTTCTAAGCTCTAAATTGAACTGAGTTTAGGTAGTTTAAAGAGAATATATTATAAAGACAGAGTTAAGTACAGAAAGACTACTGACTTGGTTTTAGAAAACCTAATTTTAGTCCTGATTCTAACAGTGAAGTTTTCTTAGTGTCCCACTGTATTCTTTTCCTCCCTATCATGTTCCAGGCATATTAAATTTTTGGTAAATATCAAGCCAATTTAAGTTGACTTTCTGCCCTTGGTGATCATCTCTGCTCTACAGATGAATGGAAGAATTAGATTTGTTGTATTTGGAAAAGGAAAATTGTATACTTGATTTAAGAAAGATCAGCTCACTGCTAGAAAGGGGCAAACATTCTTGATTTCAAGCTTATTAAATTCTTTTTCTCACACTTAAAAAATTAATGTGTAAATTATATACAATAAAATGCTCAGCTCTTAAGTGTTCAATTCAATGATTTTGACAATTGCATATACTCAATACCCACAACCCAAAGCAAAATGTAAATTATTTCCATTATCCCAAAACTATCTTTCATGTCCATTGTGATAAAGCCTCCTACTCCCATGGGGCACCTGCGTGGTTCAGTCAGTTAAGCACCGGACTTCGGCTCAGGTCGTTGTTCGGCTCAGATCTCGTTGTTCATGAATTTGAACCCCGTGTCAGGCTCTGTGCTGTCAGCTCTGAGCCTGGAGCCTGCTTCAGATTCTGTGTCTATCTCTTTCTCTGCCTCTTCCTCTCCCCTCCAAAATAAATAAACATTAAAAAAAATCCTCCTACTCCCAGAAGAAACTACTTTCTGATTTCTACCACCATAAATTAGCATTTCCAGTTCTTGGACTTCATATGCATAGAGAACTGTAGCACAGAAATTCTCTTCTGTTTCAAATCTTTTACTCAACATATTGGTTTTGATATTCATTCATGTTCTTACATATATCCGCATTTTATTCTTTTTATTGCAGAATTGTATTTTATTGTATGGACATATCACTCTTTATTTATATCTTCTTCTCTTAATGGACATTTGGGTTTTTTCCAGGTTGGGGGGGTACTACTATGAATAAGGCTGTTCTAAATCCTCTTGTACAAGTCTTTTTGTGGACTTTTTTTTTTTATGTTTATTCACTTTTGAGAGAGTGAGAGAGAGACCATGAGTAGAAGAGGGGCAGAGAGAGGGAGACACAGAATCTGAAGCAGGCTCCAGGCTCTGAGCTGTCAGCACAGAGCCTGTTGTGGAGCTTGAACTCACGTACCATGAGATCATGACCTGAGCCATAGTTGGACACTTAACCTGAGCCACCCAGGCTCCCCCGTGGACATGTTTTATTTCTCTTGGGTAAATATGTCCGTGTAAAATTCTTTTGTCAAGGGTGAGATGCATGTACTTTCAACTTTATAATTGCCACGCAGTTCTCTAAAGTGGTGGTACCATTTTACATTTCTTCTTTTTTTTTCTTAATATTTATTCATTTTTGAGAGACAGACTGAATGTGAGTTAGGGAGGGGCAGAGAGAGAGGGAGCACAGAAACTGAAGCAGGTTCCAGTCTCTGAGCTGTCAGCACAGAGCCCAATGTGGGGCTCGAACTCACGGACTGCAAGATCATGACCTAAGCTGAAGTTGGATGCTTAATAGACTGAGCCATCCAGGTGTCCCCATTTTACATTTCTATTGGAAATATATGAGAGCTTTGATTGCCTTACTCCCTTCCAGCACTTAGTGTTGTGAAGTGTTTTGTTTTATTTTGTTTTTAGTTCTTCTAATGGCCTAGAAATGTTATCTAATTATGGTTTTAATTACTTTGCTTTGCTCTGATAAATGAATATGCTGGATACCTTTTCATGTGTATGTTGGCCATTTGTATATCTTCCTTTGTTATGTGTCTTTGCAAAGGGCTTTTGCTTATTTATTAATTGGATCATTTGTCTTTTTATTATTGATTTATAGGAATTCATTTTATATTCTGGATGGATAAGTATCTAAATTCCTAATTTTTCTCCATTGTAGGACTTGCTATTCATTTTCTTAATTGTGTCCTTTGATCAGCTGAAGTTCTTAATTTTGAAGGGATTCAATACACCTTTTATCATGGTGCATGCTTTCTGTGTCCCATCAAAGAAATCTTTTTTAAGATCATAAAGCTATTCTATGTTTGCTACTGGAAGGTTATGGTTTAGTTTTTATTTAGTATTTAGCCTATGATCCATCATAAATTAATTTTAAGTTTAGAGTGCATTAGAGGTGAAGGTTGACTTTTAAAAATTACATATTTATTTGCTCCAGCATCTTTTGTTAATAAGATTTTTTATTATTACCATTGAATTGACAGTACTTTTGTTCAGAATCCGTGTGGGTTGATTTCTGGACTCACTCTTTTCTTTGAGTGTTCTATTTTTAGAGAAAACTCTCTTTCCCTTACATTTGGAACACCATTATTATACTCTTCTGACTACTGTAGATTAAATCTTAAAATCACTGTGAACAATTCGATTTAATTCTTTTTAAAAATTGACTATTTTAGATTCATTATATTGTGAACTTGCCTAATTAGTAGGTTGTTATTGTTGTTTTTTTAGTTTTGAAGATTACATAGAGTTTCTATGTGCATAGTTACACCATCTCTATATCATGGCAGTTTACTTTTTCCTTTCCAATCACTCTGCTTGTTGTTTCTTTTGTTTACCTGGTTGCAATGGTTAAGACTTCAAACACAATAGTGAGCAGAAGTTGTAAGAGCAAACATTTTTGATTGCTCTTTATATTAGGGACAAGCATTTAGTCTTCCATGATTAATAAACATATTATCAGTACATTTTTTGTGGATGCTTTTGTATTTCTAGTGTTCACAGGGATTTTAATATAAACCAGTATTTAATTGTTTCCAGTGCTTTTGCTGTACCTATTTAGAAACGTACACATACTTTTTAAACATTAATTTATTTTCTTTTGTTTTTAGAATTACATTGCTTGATTTCCAAATGTAAACCAACCTTGAATTCTTAGAATAATCCCCTTGTGGTTATGATATATTAGCTTTTACATAGTGCTGTTTAGTGAGAGTATTTGTTTTCATTTCTGTGAAGGATAGTGGTCTGTGGTTTTATTTTTCTTGAAATATTTGGTTTTGTAATATTTGATATTCATGATTTTCTGGCCTCATAAATTGAGCTGTGATATATTATTTTCTCTTCTTTTTTTTTTTTATCAAAGTTCATGAAGACTTGTGATATTTCTTCCTTAGATTTTTGATAGCATTTTCAAGGAAAGCCATTTGGGCCTGGAGTTTTCTTTGTTGAAAAGTTTTCATTATGAATGGGGCTTTTTAGATTTCTTTCTATGCCTCTTTCTATCACTTTTAGTAATTTTTTTTAAAAGAATACATCCATTTCATTTAAATTGTCAGTGGATTGGCATGCAGGTCTTCTGGAGACAAATTCTTTCAGGTTTTGCCTAAGGGAGATGTCTTTATTTCCCCTTTACTATGAAAGATATTTTTACTAGATATATAATTCTAAATTAACAGGTCAGTTTTTCCTTTGAATACTTTAAAAAAGTCATTTTATTGTCATCTTGCATTAACTACAATGAAAAGTCAACATTAATTGTTCTAACCTTTTTGTAATACAATTGTTTTTTTTTTTAATTGTTGAATGCTTTCAATATTTTCTTTTTACTTTGGTGTTTCAGGATTTTACTGCAATATGCCCAGGCATAATTTCCTTCTTGGAGTTTTCTGAACTTCTTGAGTGTTTGGATTGATGTCATTTATCAATTTTGGAAAATTTTTGTCTATTATCTTTAAAAATTTCTCTTTGGTCCTAATCTTTCTCCTTTATTTTCATCTTTATTTACTCAGATTATATGTATGTCTACTGTATGAAGATGTCCCACAGACCTTAGACACTATTCCTTCCTGTTCTCTACACACTTACGTTTTTCGTGTTTCCATTTGATTTTTTTTACCTGACTTCAAATTAGCTGATTGTTTTGTTTTCTTTGATATTTCCACTGTGCTATTAAGCTTATCAAATGAGTTCCTTATTTCTGATATCATACTTTTTATATCTAGCATTTCTATTTAATTTTTTAATAGCTTTTTTCTCTGCTGAAAGTTTTTTTGTGGTCAGATGGGTTGCCCACATTTTCTACTGTATTCTGTCATAGTTATGTTAAATTGTCTTTCTAATATACCTAATATCTCAGACTTTCCTGAATCTTTTTCTGTTGCTGTTTTCGTTTTTTTAATGCTTATTTATTTTGAGAGAGTGACTGAGAGAGCATTAGCAGGGGAGGGGGAGAGAGAGAGAGAGAGAGAGAGAATCCTAAGCGACTCCATGGTCTCAGCACAGAGCCCAATGAGGGGCTGAATCGCACAAACTGTGAGATCCTGACCTGAGCTGAAATCAAGAGCCAACGCTTAAATGTCTGAGTCACCCAGGCTCTCCTGATGTTTTCTTTCTTGATGATGGTCATATTTTCTTATTCCTTCATTTGTCTCATAATTTTTTAGAAGCATTATGTGTAAAAGAGCTATAGTAGATAAACTTTGCCTCAGAGAGGGCATACCCTTACTCCTGTCAGACCTTGAGTGTGGGGGCTGAGTCACACCAACTTGTAGTTGAGCTGGGTCTAATCTACACTAACATTGTTTCATCTTTTATTAGTTTTAAGTCAACACAGTCTTAAAATATTTCAACAGCATGATCAGGATTTTCCTTCCAACTAAGTTTTCTGAGTACAGGCAAAACTCCAGAGAGCTCTTATCCTTTACCCCAGAGAAAAAGGCTCTCTGAACTTTGTGCAGCATAAGATCTAACATTAAAGTGCAATATTATGCGCTGCCTTGACATGTGAAACCCAGGAGGCTTAGATGGCCTAACCACAAGTTGCCTTCCACACTCTGCTCTTGTGGATAAGGTCCCTTAGTCAAACAGTCCTCCTTATCAAAGGGACCAGGCTCAGTTCCTCCTTGTCTCTAAGTCATGGGTTTCGATTCCCTGGCAGCCCATAGAATTATTTAAACAAGCCAATTGCATCCTCCCATGGGAGCCAGGAGGCAGCCCACCCTCTCGTTATTACAAAGCCTGCTTCATGTAGCCCCTGGTTGTTCACTCTGTTCCTACATGCTACCTCTGTGGGACCAGTGTGGTATGAGATGTCGTCCTCCCCAGTGTGAATATATGTATGAACTGCTGCCAGTCTCATTCATCCAGTGGCAAGTATCACATGTTCAGTATCTCCATAACCCTAGGGTGGGAATTCTCCCTCATCAGTGGGGTGAAGAGGAAGATCAAAACACTAGGGAATACCTCCAAAATCACAGTAAGAAATCATTTCTTAAAAATTTCTGGTGAGTTCTCTTATTTTTCCAGACCTATCTGTGAATTTCTACACCAATTTCTTCAAACTTTTCCTTATCTCCAGCCTTCGGGGGACCATTGAAGTGTACTCAGTGAAGACCTGGCATGACTCAAAGCCATTATGTCTTTAAGTTCTCTTGCCCTTTCCCCAGCCTTTGGACGGTTATCACAGTGAGTGGAGCTCTGTTGATAATGAAATTTCTGGCTTCCCTATTGGCCTTTTCTGACACCCAGGGGGAGAATGGGGGCTGACACCTTGCTACAACTTTGTGAGGGTGGAAGTCTAAGGCTCCCCATTCAGCCTTTGCTGGCAAGTGTGGGGATAGTATCACATTTTTTTTCTGTAGTGGTTGGTGGGAATAGTGAAGTTTTTGTCTAAATAGATTCCTGTCTTTCTAAGCTGACCATTTTTTAGTTCTTTTGGCCTTTCTCGCAACTTTTATTGTTTGTGCCATTGGTGTTTCTAGTTTGCTAAATTCTCCAGCACTGGAAGATGAGAAAAAAAGAAACTCCATAGAACTCAATCCTGTGTTCTTCCTTGGGTCCTCCTAGCCAGTCTGCCTTTTCTTCTCCACCTTTCAGAGTCTTCTTATATTTGTTTTACATATAGTGTCCTGGATTTTAATATGTACTTGGCGGGAGGAATAAGGGAAAATTGTATGTATTCCATATTTCCTGGAGAAGTCACTCAATAGCCAGACATAAACTGGGAAGTGACATATTATTATTTCCAAAATTTTCAAAAGAAATTGGTCTTAAAGAATTTTAAAATTATCTCTTTCATTTGAAGTGTACTGTTTTATTTAAATGGGAAATATAAATTACACACTAGGATGATTTTACAAACTATCAATATACATTCACTAATAAGGGATATTTTGTCTTATCAATGTGTTCTTAATGTTCTTAATTTTAAAATGAAAAATTTAACATTAAGACAAGCTATGTTGTATTTTTGTTTCCTGAGAAACTAATATGCTTCTCTCACTTAATATTAAGAATTACATAATTCACTATACTTCCATATTCTCTTTCCTACCAGCCCACTAAGACCTAAATTTTGTTCTTAATTTTAATTTGTTTGATACCTTGGTTTTTTCTCTGGCAATCCTACTGCTTCATGATCCTTATTACATAGCTGTTAGTCTTTGCTTTGATTATGGCTTCAAAATAAACTATCTAAAATGTATTTTGAAAACAGGTGAGTTTAAAACAGTGGGCTTCCTAAAATTTATTTAGGAAAGATTTACAAGAGACAATCTGGTTGAAGGGATGGATATTCTAGGAGACTTCTGAAGCTGTATTCAGTAAGTATATTATGTTTATTTAGATTGTGTGTGTGTGTGTGTGTGTGTGTGTGTGTATGGCTATGAGTTGGAATATACTCACTACATTCACAGTTTCAACCACTCATTTGTTTATTCAACAAATATTTATTGAATGCTCACCAAACACTGTTCTGGATGCTGAGGATATAGCAGTCTTCTGCTGTCCTGGAGGTTCCATTTAACAAATGAAAGAAAATTATTATTGGGCTGTCAAAAATAAGACACTGTCATCCCTTACAATACTGTACAGAAATTGAAGAAGGCACCCAACCAAAGAGGAAAAAAAAATCAGAAAATCACACTAAAAGCAAACTTATAAAATACAGATCTTCCCCTCTAATTCCATAAATTCAAACTAATAGAAATCATTAAATTATTAGTGTGCCTCAACGTATGTTTTAGCTGTGAGATAAAGCAACAAGTAAGGAAGTTAAAAAACACTGAAAAAAATGAATTTAAGACAATATGACAATTCTTTTCCTTAAATTTCTGTGAATTTAGAAGTTATCAATTCTTTTTGGGAATGTATTATTAGATGGTAGAAAGAATCAGAATAAGATATAAATATCTGTTCTGTCAATTAACAGAGTGTTACCCCTTGAAATTATTTAACTTCTTTGAACTTAATTTTTTATCAGCAAAATGAGGGTAGAATACTTACCTGGGAGAATTAAATAATATGCCAATTTAACTGTTTGATTTATCAAAATCTCACATAAATCTATTTTTCTCCTTCCCCTAGCCCTATTACTATATGGTTATAATTCCTTTTGTCTATATATACATTCAACAGTTTTCCAATACTTTCAAGCAACATAAAATTGAAAAATGCTTAGAACTTTGTTTTCTGTAATTATTTTTTGACAGTGACAATTTATGGAGGAGGGTGATAATGAAATATTATTTTAAATGTTTTAAACTATTTTTAAAAATAAGAATTTCTCGTGTTAAGAGGAAATAAAGAAGCTGCTAAGAAATCCTACTAATCTAGTGGAAGTTATTCTACACAGATAATACTTTCACAGTCATAAATGTGGCTTTAAATAATAGATAGCACCATCTATAAACAATGAAATCCTTAATCTAAGATTCTCTTTTAACTCACTTATATGTTTATTTCAACTTATTAATCTTTTTTTTCTAGTGATTAGAAAATTGATTCATGCATATTATAAGGGAAAAATACAATGAATCTATTATCTCATTACCTAGAGAGAACTCATTCTGCGATATGTAATTCAATCCTATGTTTATGATACAATGAAAAATGACATAAAAACCTCCTGATAGCACATAATATGATGAGTTTCTTAGTTTCTTTCTTATAAAACTACTTAAAGTGAATAAATGGTAATAGGGTAAACCATAATATAAACAATCTAGTGGGCAATGAAGTGTGTAGCACAATGATGGGATATATGTATATAAAACTCTGATGTATAGTCTAATCCACAGATAGTATTTCAAGTAACTAGAAGAATGGATGGAGTAGCCTTTAGGCAGCAATCACAGGAATATTATTTTTGTTAATTGTTATTTGATAAGTATTAACAAGTCTTAGCAAAATTTGAGGTTAGGCCTCTGACAGTTTCTGGAGTACAGATATTTTATGTCTCCAATTAAGGGATGATCCATACATCTAAAACCTTCAAATGAGCTTGGGATTCTCTGGGGGGTTACATCAAAAGATGCCTTGGTGAACTGATAATGAGATACAGAACCTTTAGCTTTTTGATCACAAGGTCATTTGTAAGCTAGGATGGGGGTAACCAAAAGTCGTTATTGGTCAATACCTTACAAGAGCAAAATGAATTGCTTAGCTCAGTTCAGTTTTTATTACCATTTGAGAGCTATTTGTTACCAGTTATAGATCTAGTGAGTGACCCTTTACCACTGAAGTTCACTTGTCCTGAACAGGATCAAGATGTTTTTCACAAACCATAGAAAGAAACTAATCTATGTGTGTGATTATTCTGATTGTTTCTTATACTTTCAGGAAAGTCTGTTCATCTACTTTTACTAAATCTAAGAAAATGGATTTAAAATTTTACACTATAAGAAAAATTTTACTTGGGCTTTTCAGAATTACTAGTCTGCTCTAAGCCCCAGGTCGTTTGTATATTTTACAGATAAAGATGCTGTAATGTCTTTTTTTTTTAGTACTGAAAACCATGTTTGTGTTGTGAAAATTATGCAGTTTCATTGCTCTGTTTAGTGACAAATTGCTGTCTGGATTGTTTGTGCTGCACCTATTTTCTCTTTTACTAATGCAAGGCTTGTGGGATTATTCTGTGGTATATCTAAGAAACAGATGCTTTGTACTTCATCTCAAAGTTAATTAGAGTTGATACTGATTACTATGTGTCTCAGTTTAAATAATCTCATATTATATATCTCTAATATGTTAATATACTTGTAGAAGTGAGTGACAAAAATTAAGTGGAAAAAAGTATTAAGGCCAAGTAGGTAGTAGTTCAGAGCAAATTAGACCTTCTTTGAAATCCTGGTGTTCTGTATCCAGGATTTGGGACAGTAGTGTGCATCTACAATACTACATAACCCAACAGGCACAAGGTTTCTGGTTATCCAATTGTGAAAGAAAAATAATTCTATGGCTGAATATTCAGCAAGAACATAATGCCTGGCACAAAAATTGGCAGAAAGATTAATTACACATATATCTGGCCTTCAGATAATAGAATAAACCATAAGCAAATAGAGAGCCAAGAATATTCTTGCTTTATAATCTCAGCACCTAAGAGAGCACCTTGCTGTGAAGCTGACTGAAGGTTTGGGTAATTACTGAAAGAATGAATGAATGGATTAACTGTTATATTATTTATATGTCCAATGGGTCTGCTGTGGAACTTTTTACAGATGAGAGAGCTTTAACTGAAGCCTGAGAATCAGAGATTTACTGTAGTAATGAAATCATAAATCCCATGAAGCATTTCTACTAGGAAAACAGCCATACTAAATTAGACCAATTTAGTTCTCTATTACCTGAAGCAAATATATTTTTGCACTACAAAGTAAAAAAAAAAAATTATATATGATCCCATTTTAATTTATTTTTGTGTGACTTCACTTTTTCTTCATCCATTATTATCCAAAATTCTAATTATTCATTCCATTAACTGGTTCTGGCAGAAGTTTTGAGAGCAAAGTTTAAAGTGAGTTCCTTGTATATCTGTATAATTCAATAATTTATACTTTTCTTTTTTGTTATTACTTATCCTCAAGAGCGACTTCAAGTAATGCTTTGGCTGAAGCATATTTATAAGAATAGGGGTATTTATATATTTTTTTTCATAATTCAGCCTCTGATGTATAAAAGGGCAGAGACCCTGTTAGTGAGTCTGTGTTTGTGTATGTGCATGGATATAAGCACTTGAACAAAATGTGATTCTCTGGATGGGGCACAGTGGAAAAGAAGTGTCACAATTTTTTTTTCTCAATGTCCTTGTGTAGTAGAACAAAATGTTAAGTTCCTTGATTCAGCCTATCCAAACAAAATTCCATGCTGCCCATCATCATTGTAAAATTCCTCTTTAGTATCAGCAACAGACGAAACATGAGTGGACCTAGGAAAGGAAATTTACTTCATGTTTTTCTCATGGGTTTTCCTGATAATAATTGCCTGTGTTTTCCCATTTACCCTTAGCTTCGTCAGACACCCTTCACCACCTCCATAGACACATCCTACAGAGATCACGGATCACACAAAATCTACAGAAACAGGAAATCAAACTTCCTGAGTCCACTACAAAACACAGAAACCTATTTCCTCTACATATCTCAAATTGGCAAAGCTCTGAAAGTGGATTCAGTGTGGAGCGGCTGTCGAAAAGACTAGAAGGACTGTGTCTCCTGATTTCACCTGAGCTTTCTTCCTTCAGACTACTGAGATGAAGGGAGCAGGGCTATTTGTCCTGCTTTCGAGTTTATGGATTGGGGGCTTTGGTCTTACCAACACCACGTATACTTGGACTACATCAGAGGATGCAAGCTCCCAGGAGAATATGGCCTCTGCTACAATTCCTCTAAATAAAGTGCTGCCAATCCCTCAGATCACGTCTGCTGAGATAGCTACAATTCCTGAGACAAGAACCTCTGAAGATAGTCTTCTAAAATCAACAGTGCCTCCCTCAGAGACAGGCACACCTCCTGAGGGTGTAAGAAACCAAACTCTCACACCCACAGGGAAGACAGAAGGGGTGCTGAAGTTACAGACGCTTGCCCTCCCAACCAAACCTAGCCTCAAGTTCAGTCCAAGAGCAGAGTCAGTGGTCCTTTCCAACTCTACACTGAAATTTCTTCAGAGCTTTGCCAGAAAGTCGAACCAACAGGCAATCTCTCCTGACTCGGTTGCAGGCGGTGTGGGAAATCGATCCCCACGGGAAACGTACCTCAGCAGAGGTGACAGCAGTGGAAGCCAGAAAACCAACAATCAAAAATCAAGCTTTGAAACAACTAGAGGAAAGTAAGAAACATTTTCTTTTTTTTCTTCCCCTAACTATAAAGTCCACTGTCTCACTGTCAGAAAATGTTTTCATGGTCAAGATAAAATTCAATCACATTCCAATTAGATAAGGTAAATCAAGCATTACTTCATGTAATGGAGAAAAGATGAACAAAAAAATGCAGCAATTTTGTTTTAATTGAAGTGGTCAAAGTCACTTATAAAGGGGCTTTTACTGGAGTTATTCACTAACAGTGTAACTCCAGTGACTGTTAGTTGTTATTGTTAATTCAACTCAAGGGTATGTTGGTGGTGTTCAGAACTACACCCATCACATGAAAGAAAAAAGAACAATACAGTTGGGATGTGAACAGAACAGAACTTCATCCCATGGATTTTCCAGTGAAAATAATCTTAAATTATTCCTAGAGAAAAGTATCCACTGTACTTCGAGATTCTACAGCTCAGGGTCCTAGAAAGCCTGAGGCTTTCTTTTGCTAATCCTTTCCATCAAGTTCAAACCTTCTTACTCCTTATGTTATATAATTGATAATGGTAGTAAAGAAAACAGTTCCATCCCTTATGGACACAATGCTGATGCAAAGAAGCCTTGATAATGTCTTCCATATTTTCATTTGATCAGCAAATAATAATAGCAAACACTTTATGACATTTGTTCCTACTGTACTGCTCTGAGTGAATACACACACACACACACACACACACACACACATATATATATATCCTATCATTGAATCACTACAATAACTCCATGAAGAAGATTCTGTTATTTTTTTCTTTCCAGAGAAGTTAAATAATTTAACCAAGGTCACCTAAAAGTAAATCTTAGGGCAAAGATTCAAACCCTGGTTGGGTGGCTGCAGCGACATGGCCATCTACCCCTACATGATACTTCTTCAGCCAGTGCAGTCTGTTCTCCTAAGTGGGTAAATGAGAGTGACCAGTTTATATCCATGCCTATGAGCATTTAGAGACCATCCTTTTCTTCCAGAATACAGCCCAGATCCTTACTCAGTTGGTCATACAATGCCATCCTTGATCTGGCTTCTGCCTACCTCCCCAGCCTCATCTTCTGTGACTTCCTGGCCAGTAAAATTTGTAGCTCTTGGGTCCACAATATGCTGTTTCCTAAACCTGTCTTTGTTCCCTGATCGTCCCTTTGGATAACATCTTCTTCTTTTCTCACCATCTATTTCCTTTACCCCCAATAGTAATAGCCCTCTCAGGGCTTCTCAGGAAGCCCTCTCAGGCTGGTAGGTGGCCCTTCTAACTTTGAGAGATCTCTCCTTGAATTCTTCTATCACTGCACTTATAATAGTATATGACAATTAGAATGAACTTTGCAATCTCCTTTCTTACAGAGATGTATTTTGAGTGCTGGAAAAGTCTCTGACTTATAATAGGTACACAATAAATATTTAACAAACTGAATGTAAAATTTATAGATTAATATGTGAATATAAAGAAGAATCTTTCCCAAAGACATATTCTTATTTCTCTATGATGAAATCTGGATGATTCATTTTAGGTTTTTGTTGTTATTGTGTTTGGGTTTTTTGTTTGTTTGTTTTTTCCTTACTGCTCTTGCAATTTTATAGTGATTCTAAGTAAAAGGAATACCACCTCTTTCTACAGGATTTTTCTGGCATATTTTTGTCTCATTTTGTACTTCCTCTTGTCCTAGTGCTGTAGAAACTCCTGGGTACACCAAAGCTGTGGTTTCCTATCTGGCAGAGTGGTTGTTGGTCAGTGACCAAGCACTTTGAAATAGGCAGGATAAAAAGAAGAAATTAGAATTAACATATTTGTGCATTGAGCAAATATTTGCTGAGAACGTAAACTGTACTCAGCAGTGTGCTTGTGCTGAGGGTAAAATAGTGAACGAAACCTCCCACCTGTTCTGCCCCCACGGAGTCTCCAGTTCAGTGGGAAGGACATGGGGAGGTAAAACAGTGAATCACAAATGCTGATGGAGAATCCATATGGTGATAAACATTCTAAATGAAGCCTTTGAGAATATGTAACAGAGTGAATGGACTACTCTGAAGGCCAGTAAGCCATCCCTGAAAGGAGGATATTAGGTGAAATTGAAATGAGGTATTGATAGACATCGATTGCCTACTTACTATCTCCCACAATCCCAACCCCTGCACACACGTGCATGAATCTTCACCATCTCAATAAATGCTTTGTTCCATAACTAGAAACCCTTGATACCTCCTTGACATCTTTCTTTCCCTCTTAGCTTTTATCTAACCTATCACAAAGTCTTCCTAGTACTCCCTCCAGTATATCCTAAATCCTTCTCTACCTTTACTACACCATCCTTGGCTAGCAACCATTATCTACCCCCAGACTGCTACCTTGTCCACATGTTACCTCTCTCACCTCCTGTAATCCATGTCCCACACAAGTGAGGGATCCTATAACTTTTTAAAAAATAAATTTGACTAAATAAAATGTTAAAAAAAAAAGGGGGGGACGCCTGGGTGGCTCAGTGGGTTAAGTGTCCGACTTCAGCTCAGGTCACGATCTCGCAGTCCATGAGTTCGAGCCCTGCGTCAGTCTCTAGGCTGATGGCTCAGAGCCTGGAGCCTGCTTCCGATTCTGTGTCTCCCTCTCTCTCTGCCCCTTCCCCGTTCATGCTCTGTCTCTCTCTGTCTCAAAAAAAAATAAAACGTTAAAATAAATAAATAAATAAATAAATAAATAAATAAATTTGACATGTCATTGTGTATATTTAAGGTGTTTAAACTTTTAAATTGGGTTAATGCCTTTCATTTGATGTAAGACTTCATCTTTTTGACACATTATTTTACATAGTAATAAGAAAGAATAGTATGACATTATTTCTTAGAATGTTTAGGTTTATTTATCATATATATATATGCCATATATATGTCATATATATGTAACATATATATGTCATATATATATATATATATATTTTTTTTTTTTTGCATACTGAAAATGAAAATGTCAGTGAAATTGGTTAAGGTATTTCCAAGGCAATGGCAAAAACCACTGTCTTACAATAGTGACTGAATGATACCATTGCTTTTATTTTATTTTATTATTTTATTGTTTTTATTTTAGAGAGGGGACAGAAGGAAAGAGAGGGAGAGAGAGAATCTTAAGTAGGCCCCATATGCTCAGTGTAGAGCCTGATGAGTGGCTTAATCCCATGACCCTGGGATCATGACCTGAGCTGAAACCAAGAGCTGGATGCTCAACTGACTGAGCCACCCAGGTACCCCATGACTTTAAAATATGTTCTTGATTTCAGAGATACTGTCTTAAAATCTGTGATATTTAGCATTTTGCTCACATGCTGAAGATTACTCAGTAGCTTTCCATTCCATTTAGAATAAACTCCTAAATCCTCACCATGGCCCACAAGGTCTTGCTTGATACTCCCCCTATCTCTATGATCTCATCTTTCAGCACACTCCAAGTTCATTCAACATCATTTCTTCCAGTCACATTGGCCTTCTGTGTGGGTACTGAACTTCTCAAGTCAATTTGCATCTCAAGGAAACTTCCTGTTTGCTTGTGCTAGAATGCTCTCCTTCCAGTATAGAAAGATTTTTTTTCCTCCTGCAACTTCATCTTTAATGTCCCTCCTCAATGAGAACTCTGATTATCTGGTATAAATTTACCATCCTTATTTTTTCACCCTTATTTTTTTCATGGCATTTACCTGAAATGACTTGGTTAATTTCTGTAGGCAGTTATGTATTCTCTATCTTTTCATAAAAGAACATACATCCCATGAAAATAGAAACTTTGCCTTTCTTATTTACTATTGTATTTACTGCCCACAATAGTGTCAGGCACCTAGAAAGAGAGCTCAACAAAACTCTGTGCAATAGCTAATTATTGGATGGATTTTGAGTTAAGGGCAGAGATTAAGACTAGAGATATAAATCTGGAAAATATAGAAATATGAACACTTGACTGAGGAGAGTTTTTTTGTTTTTGTTTGTTTGCTTTTGGGTGTTTTTGTTTGTTTGTTTTATTGAAAGGCAGGAGAGAATAAAGCAGAAACCAGGGCTAGTCAGAGAGTTTTCTACATTTTTTGTTTGTTATTTTATCTTATTTTGTATGCATAATGGTCATAAATATGGTAAAATGCTAATGAAAGGTGGCATACAGGAAAAAAAAGTTGAATACTGAACAAGAGGAACATTTTATTTGCTGAGTTTAATGACGTGTCTTTTAGAACTTTATTCTTTTTATATAAGCTATGTAATTTGCTCAATGTACAAATAGGTAGCTTACTTTAAATGAATTATTATTTCTAATATAATGTCTAAAATGGTAAGTTCTACAAATCTTTCTCTAGACCACTTGTAAATAAAAATTTTAAACACCACATTTTAAAAAGTGATGTTTAAAATTACAAAAACTAACCATTAAATTAATTCTATCATAATACGCATTTTTCTGCTTATTTCTTTGAATTACGAGTAGGTTCTGGATATGAAAAGTCTGATCAATTAAATTTGTATGTTGTCTCAGTTCATTGAGACTGCTATACCAAAATAACACAGACTGGGTGGTTTATAAACAACAGAAATTTACTTCTCATAGTTCTGAAAACTGGGCGTCTGAGATCAGGTTGCCAGCATGAGCAAGTAAGAGCCCTTTTCTGGGTTTCCAGATTTCGATTTTGGGCCTCTTTAATAAGGGCAATAATCCCATCAAGAGGACACTGTCATTGCCCAACGGCCCTAGTCCCAATATTATCATATTGGGCATTTGGATTTCAACATATAAATTTGAGGGAGACACAAACATTCAATCTATGTCGTGTAAATTTTGCAAAGTTATTATCCAACCTAACAGCATCCAAAGGAAATTATTCTCACAAGCTGTAAAATTCTCAAGAGAAACACACCATATGTTAAAGAAGATTTTTAAAAGTTCCTTGGGAAATTAATGCATCTCCTAGATTACTGCCAGTGAAAACTGATACTCAATATATTCTTTGTCTTAATTTTTTCTAATTAATCATCTCCTTTTTATCATTTCTTTGATATTTCCCTCACTAAATTACTACTGAATATATAAATACATCTCGAATTATACATGCTGGAATTTAATAACTGCTTATATAGTCTAGGTGATTAAATGAGAAATTTTTGTATTTCCACACATTTTAGTTTTTTCAGTATGAAAATATTATTTTAAACATTATTTAAGAGGAAATGCTACAAGAGTCCGTTTACAAAAGCAACTGGATTAAGTATGGAATAAAGCATTATAGCTTCTGTTTGCCTGCCTTTTCTGAGGCCTTCTGGTGTGCACACTGGGAGAGCCTGACACCTACTGGAATAGAAACAGTTGACAATGTCCCTGAATGGCCTGAAGTCGCAGTGTGGGGAAAAGAAACAAAAAATAAAATAAAATGAGATAAAATAAAACAAATTTATGAAAAAAGGTTATATTTAAGTACTTTTAAGAATTGTTACTTACATATGTATATATGTTGTACATTTCTAATTCAATGTATCTCTTAAAAATTTACTATCATTAGCTTTAAAAGTTAAAAAGCAGGTTGGATCAAAAAGCAAACTCCATATACAGTCCCTGGAATGGGGACCTATTCAGTTCATTCTCCTAAAATTTTACACTGAAAATATTGTATATGTACAATAATTTGTGACTCCGAGGCCCTGTACCATAATTTATCATAAAAAACTCAATTATATTTATTGTAATGTGTCCACTGTGGAAGGCAAATTGATGATGCTTGACAAAAGGCTCTAATTGCAAACATTGGCATATAAAGAAAAGTTTCTTTTTAAAACCTAAATTAACCAGAAAATTGAAGTATCAGAATATCAGAAATTCCCCATGATCGGAGCTTTGTATGATTGCCTTTCAAAATTTGTTTTACATGATATTTTAATAAAACTAATACTTCTATCCAAGTTTAAATATTATGTAGAATTTTGAAAAAGATGGACTATGTAAAGGTACTTACACTAAAATAAAATGAATCACAAACATACATTTTGTTTGTTTGAAAATAAGTTATTTTCGGGGCGCCTGGGTGGCTCAGTCGGTTAAGCGTCCGACTTCGGCTCAGGCCACGATCTCACGGTCTGTGAGTTCGAGTCCCGCGTAAGGCTCTGTGCTGACTGCAAAGAGCCTGGAGCCTGTTTCAGATTCTGTGTCTCCCTTTCTCTCTGACCCTCCCCCGTTCATGCTCTGTCTCTCTCTGTCTCAAAAATAAATAAACATTAAAAAAAATATTTAAAAGAAAATAAGTTATTTTCTTAAGAAGATTAGTATCTAGATGAACTTACCTTTGGACTAATAGCCAAAACTAAATATAAAAGTTCAATGATTTATTCATGTGTGTTTTACATATAAAGAATCTTTTTACTAAATCTAAATACTTACCTTCAATTTCTATTATTTCTTCTTTCATATTGTGTACATTTCCTTTGGAGAACTTTCTCATTGATGACTGGTGCTCTCATGTAAATTCTAGCCGCTCATATTAATAATCTGATAATGGTGTTCTTGTTATAGTTCGATTAAAAAAAATAAAGACTTAATAACATTTGGGAAGTATTTATGTTATAATTTTTAAGACTGTAGAAACATTTTGAACAGATATATATCTATATATATATCTGTATATCAGTATATATAGATATATAATCTACTAATAGATATCAGCATATATAGATATATAATCTAAGAGCTAAGCTTCATCATATGAAATGGATATAAATGATGATAATGTTCTGTAATGGCTTTCTGGAAATTATTTTGACCCGATATACATACGTAATTATATATACAGATATATACATATATATATACATATACATATATATATAATTGTGACTAAGATAAATTTATCAGGTCATTAAAGAAGTGAAAAAGGAGCCATGTCTCTCTATATAAGGCAAAATTGGAAGATATATAAATATGTAAATAGATATACAGATATCTATTCCCTTCATAAAAAAAAAAAATCCTACTAACTCTCTGACTCATTTAATCAGCAGCAGCAGCAAGGGTTAATTCATTTGGTCTCACAACCATCCTGTAAGATAGGTAATATTATTATACTTAATGTATATATGAAGAAGCCACATTTCATGAACAAGGTAATGGCTAATAGTTGTAGAGTCAAAATGTGTAAGGAGGCGGTCTGGCTTCAGCATAAGTCAACAATTACATAACATGCCTCTCTATTCAGGAAAATTTTTTCCTTATTATTTTGTTTCATTATGTAGGTATCCCAGCCCCTGCTCTTCCCCTTCCACTTCCTTCAGGGAAAACACAGAAACAAAACTCTGGACACAGAAATGCAATCTCTTTCAGGACACCTGGGTGGCTTAGTCAATTAAGCGTCTGACTCTGGAATTTGGTCAGTTCATGATCCTGCTGTTTGTGGGGTCGAGCCCAGCATCTGGCTCCATACTGACAGCACGAAGAGCCTGCTTGCGACTCTCCCTCTCCCTCTCTCTCTCTGCCCACCCCCCTCTCTCTAAAAATACTACATAAACTTAAAAAGAAAGGGAAATTCAATATTCTCTTCCTTTGCCTGCATTTGTGGAGTAAAAGAGAATGAAAATCTTGTTCAGGCGGCCACCCTTCATCATCAGAAATGACCTTCCAAATCTGACTTACAGAGATGGGAAAAGCATGTGTTTATGATGGCTGTGAAGCTGAGAGAAATGCTTTCTTTCCCTTCTCTTCCCTTTTCATCCATTCATATTGTAGCATGTGACAGAATCCCCTTCCTTTTTAAGTCTAAATAATATTCCATTGTAGATAGACAGATGATAGATAGATACATATATACCACATTTTGTTTTTCCATTCATCTGTCTGTAGGCCCTTTGATTGTTTCCACCTTTTGGCTATTGTTATTCATGATATTTTAACGATGTTCTTAAATTAGGATAGTGCTCTAGGGAGAACATTTCCCCTGACTAGTGGTGTTATCTGAAATCTGTCCTCTTCTTACAAACTTAGAGACACATATTTATCCTCTGGAACTTAGTAATTAGACTATTGAACTAAATAAGGCTTTATTTGATATTTTCCTCCCTAATTATTGACACCAAAAATTTTAGGCTTGTTAGGATATATTCTTGCCTTTAAAATAAATTCCTTTTTACTAATTTATATGACAGAAAGAGATAGAAAGAGAAGGAGTTGGCCACATATGTTATTGAGTGGAGAAATGAGCAGGTTGGATTTACAAAAGTAGCAAATACTTGTCATTAAAAACACATGACTACTTTTGATATATTTAGAATATGTCTATTTCACTTATCACTGAATTTGGTGGGGATTTAATTGTTATGTATTTGAGGGGTTTAGTGTTGTTCAATGATGTCCATAAATTCATAATTTGGCTGTTAGTAATGGTCACACTCAGTTCAGGTAGGTTTTTGTTGGGATGTATTTCCATACAATCATCATCCTATAATTAAAACAAACGTGTTCTTCATAAGATAAATCAGTGGCAGAATGAATGAATTATTCTCTGGTGAAGATTAATTAATATTTTTATCTATAAATTAAATCCCATGGGCAACTTAGCCCTTTCCCTGAAGCATTTATGAGTTCATTCATACATGTATATATTTTTATCATATGTAATTTTTAGTCATCTTTAGTCGCAAAGTAAAGAATGATTCTCAAGTCAGGGGGGCGTAGGTGGATGTTAGGTGAGGTGTGGGAAGCTGATATGAGAATTACAAAACAATCCTCTTTCTTTGAGAATGTTTTAATTTTCAGAGGTAGCCATGTCTGTCTTGCTTGGTTTCATTTTCCTCTTGTTCTTCTTTGAATTCCTAAATTCATCTCAATAAGGAGATGATAGAAAACAAAATCATAAAGACCCCTCCATTCAGAAAGTCTCCCCAAACATAAATCTTCTCCAACTTCTTAGAAAAAAATTACATACCATTGGCAACTTCATGGTGGGGGCTTTATTGATGTCTCCTGAATATCCTCAGGACCTATTATTTTCATGCTATTGTGTCAACTCAAGCCACAGATTATCAGTATACAAGTTTAAACATTCAACCTTTTATGAATAGGATGGAAAGCAATTTATTAACCTGAGTTTTAAAGACTAGTATAAATGGACAATGTTAACTGGTAGATTGTTGTCTTTTATTTATTAAAGAAAATATTCATTGTGGTCATTATTTAAATAAATCCTTTTTTGCTTCAGTCCACTCTCGGTTCAGGATAAGAATGGATGTGATTGAGTCATGGTTTGGTCAGGATATGCTTCAAATGGCAAATCACGAGTTAATGAAAAGTTTTTTTTTTAATTTTGTCTGCTTACTAGCTCCTTGAAAGACTAGGTTTCTAAAACATTCCAATCAAAAGTACAATAAATTGTTTATTTACAATGTTTCTCTTAATTCTTTACCCACAAGATTTCAAGTTGTGTAAGTCAAACTAGAATCCTTTCTCTACCTTCTAGTCTGTGTGGTCTGCAAGCTAGGCTGGTGTTCATAAATAACCAAAGCTGCCTGCTTTTCCCTAGAAGAAACCTTTACCTATTAACTTCATAGCTGAAGATCATAGCTGAGATCATAGTTCAGGTTATGATCTCGCGGTTTGTGAGTTCGAGCCCTGCGTTGGGCTCTGTGCTGACAGCTCGGAGCCTGGAGCCTGTTTTGGATTCTGTGTCTCCTTCTCTCTCTGCCCCTTCCCCACTCATGCTCTGTCTCTCTCTGTCTCTCAAAAATGAATAAACTTTAAAAAAAAATTAAAAAGAAAAAAAAAGAAAAAGAAAACCCAAAGAATCAATACAAGCTTTTTTCAGTACATGTTGCCGCACAAAAGAAACGGTGTTATTACCCTTAAAGAGAATCCCAAATGCAGTCTTCTATTTGTAGGGTTACGACCCCATGGAAAGCTAAACACTTCAAAGTAACTGCTCTCCATCCACCATAATCAGTCTGGAAAGGTAAAAAGGACTTCTAGATTTAAGCAAAATGTTTGTCTGGGATCATTACTTTTGCCTTTATACTGCCTGTCACTATTTTATCTTGCTTAATTTTCTAGTTTTAAAGTTATGTTTTCCAATAATTTTGTTTTAAAGTTTCAATTTACATTTTTAACATCCCTTAATAAGCTTATTTCATCAGTAGCATAAACCTAATTATGAGTCACACCAGGGGCTCTTTTGCTGTGGATAGTTCTTTCAGTTTATACTGGATCAAAGATTTCTGGGCCATGAGCAATCTGCTGGTCTGCTTTTTGCCTGCTCAACTCTTTTAGTCATGAGATTGTTTTACTATTTAGAAATTTAAAAGATCTCTGCAGGCAACGCTGTGATTAATCCTCATAAGCGATATCTATATCTATCATCTATCTATTATCTATGTATGTATCTACTACCTATCTATTATCTATCTACCATTTTTTTTTCCAAAGCCCGGTGTATGTATAGATGATGGTACTTTTTTCCTGCCTCATACACGCAATCCTCAACCATCGTGCAGCCAGTGTTTATTGACAGACTATTTAACTGCTTCTGTTGAATTTAGTCATTCTCTGTATTTAGGATAGTCAGTGGATTTGCATAAGAAATCTAACCACATATATTTTAGACCACTTGAGTTTCTGTTCATTTATGTTTTAATATTTTTCCCTCTGTACTTCAGTTTGGATGGTTTCTTGTGTTCTGCCTCCAAGTACATTGATGTTAATGTCTAGGGTCCCAATGTCTGTTAAACCCAATCTAGTTCATTTTTATTCATTTCTTGTGTATTTTTGTTCTATTTAATGGGTTTTTTGAGATTTGCAATGAATTTATTCACTATGGTCATTTTGTCTTTTACAATCTCGAATAGGGTTAAATAGCTATTTTAGTCATTGGTTGCTAATTCAACATCTATGTCATCTCTGTTTTATTGTCTTTGTTCATTGGATTTTTACTCACGTATTGGTCCTAGATGCCTAGTTTTTGTTGTTGTTCATTTTTTTATGCTGGGCTGATATGTTATGAACAGATTTTGTTGTCTTCCATTAAAGAGCATTGACCTCTGTTCTGACATGGAGTTATTTATATCAAGGATTTTTTTTAAGGCTTTGTGAGAGTGTGTCTAGATTACCCTTACTCTCCTGGATGCAGTCTTTGTTAGGTTCAGACAAATGCTCAGATGTTTAATGAGAACTGTTCTCTTTGGCTGGTCAGAATTCTCCACAACTGGGTAAAATCTGGAATCTCTGTTCAGCTTATAAAGCTTTCTAATGGTTGTTCACTGGTGGCCTTGAAAAAACTATGCTTTGCAAGCACTACATGGTATTCAACCCAAGATTTAAGAGAAACCCTATGTTGACTTTTAAAATGGCATCTCTGGGAGAGGAGGGGAAGATGGCGGCATAGCAGGGCACTGGGCTCACCTCCTCCTGCTGATCGTTTAGATTCCACCCACATCTGCCTAAATAACCCAGAAACCTGCCAGAAGACTAGCAGAGGACTCTCTGGAGCCAAGCGTAGACAAGAGGCCCACGGAAGAGGGTAGGAAGGGCAGAGAGGTGCCGAAACTCCAAAGGGAACCAGTTCCCATCACTCAACTTGCTTATACTGTGCAAACGCCCAATGCTATACTTCTGTGGATCCATCCCTCCGACCGGCCTGCCTCCATCCTGATGCTGCAGGAACCCTCCTGGAGGGGACACCGACAGCAAAGCGAGCTGAGTCTGCCCCTCCTGCCCCTGTGCACCTTGCAGATCCACTCCGGCTAATACGCCAGATCCCATCGAAGCAGCACCACAAGGCTGGCAGTGTGTAAGTAGCCCAGACAAGGGCCACACCACTCCACAGTGAGTCCTGCCCCTGGGAGAGGGGAAGATAAGGTACACACCAGTCTGACTGTGGCCCCAGCGGTGGGGTGGAGGCAGACATCGGATCTGATTGTTGCCCCACTCACCAACACAAGTTACTTTGCACAGCACAGAGGAAGTGTCCTGCAGTTTGGAGCCACCTCAGAGACTACCCAAAATGATGAAACGGAAGAATTTTCCTCAAAACAAACTCCAGGAAGTAGCAACAGCTAACAAATTGATCAAAAACGATTTACAATATAATGGAACAAGAATTTACAATATAGTCATAAAATTAATTGCTGGGCTTGAAAAAGCATAGAGGACAGCAGAAAATCTATTGCTACAGAGATCAAGGGACTAAGAAATAGTCATGAGGAGCTAAAAATGCTATAAATGAGGTGCAAAATAAAATGGAGGTGGCCATAGACAGATTGAAGAAGCAGAGGAGAGAATAGGTGAATTAGAAGATACAATTATAGAAAAAGAGGAAGCTAAGAAAAAGACAGATAAAAAAATCCAGGAGTACTAAGAGAACTAAATCAACAGAACTAAGTGATGCAATCAAACAGAATGATATCTGTATCATAGGAATTTCAGAAGAAGAGACATAGAAAGGGGCTGAAGGTGTACTTGAAAAAATCATAGCTGAGAACTTCCCTGATCTGGGGAAGGAAACAGGTATTAAAATCCAAGAGGCACAGAGAACTCCAATCAGACGTAACTTAAATCAATCTTCTGTACGACATATCATAGTGAAACTGGCAAAATACAAGGATAAAGAGAAAATTCTGAAAGCAGCTAGTAATAAACACAATCTAACTTACAAAGGGAGACCCACAGGACTAGTGGCAGACATATCTACTGAAACTCGGCAGGCCAGAAAGGAATGGCAGATTTCTTCAATGTGATGAAAAGAAAAAATATGCAGCCGAGAATCCTTTATCCAGCAAGTCTGTCATTCAGAATAGAAGGAGAGATACAGGTCTTCCCAAACAAACAAAAACTGAAGGAATTCATCACCACTAAACCAGCCCTACAAGAGATCCTAAGGAGGATTCTGTGAGTGAAATGTTGAAAGGACCACAAAGTACCAGAGACATCACTACGAGCATGAAACCTACAGACATCACAATGACTCTAAACCCATATCTTTCTATAATAACATTGAATGTCAATGGACTAAATGCTCCAACCAAAAGACATAGGGTATCAGAATGGATAAAAAAACAAGACCCGTCTATTTGGTGTCTACAATAGACTCATTTTAGACCTGAGGACATCTTCAGATTGAAAGTGAGGGAATGGAGAACTATCTATCATGCTACTGGAAGTCAAAAGAAAGCTGGAGTAGCCATATTTATATCAGACAAACTAGACTTTAAATTAAAGGCTGTAACAAGAGATGAAGAAGGGCATTATATAATAATTATAGGGTCTATACATCAGGAAGAGCTAACAATTATAAATGTCTATGTGTCAAATACGTGAGCCCCCAAATATATAAAACAATCACAAACATAAGTAACCTTATTGATAAGAATGTGGTAATTGCAGGGGACTTTAATACCCCACTTACAACAATGGATAGATCATCTAGACACAGATGAATAAATCAACAAGGGCCCTGAATGATACGTTGGATCAGATGGACTTGACAGATATATTTAGAACTCTGCATCCCAAAGCAACAGAAAATACTTTCTTCTGGAGTGCACATGGAACATTCTCCAAGATAGATCACATACTGGATCACAAAACAGCCCTTCATAAGTATACAAGAATTGAGATCATACCATGCACATTCAGACCACAATGCTGTGAAACTTGAAATCAGCCACAGGAAAAAGTCTGGAAACCTTCAAAGGAGGTTAAAGAACACCCTACTAAAGAATGAATGGGTCAACCAGGCAATTACAGAAGAAATGAAAAAATATATGGAAACAAATGAAAATGAAAATACAACAATCCAAATGCTTTGGGAGGCAGTGAAGGCAGTCCTGAGAGGAAAATACATTGCAATCCAGGCCTATCTCAAGAAACAAGAAAGATCCCAAATACAAAATCTAACAGCACACCTAAAGGAAATAGAAGCAGAACAGCAAAGACACCCCAACCCCAGCAGAAGAAGAGAAATAATAAGGATCAGAGCAGAAATAAACAATATAGAATCTAAAAAAAACTGTAGAGCAGATCAATGAAACCAAGAGTTGGTTTTTTGAAAAAACAAACAAAATTGATAAACCTCTAGCCAGGCTTCTCAAGAAAAAAGGGAGAGGACCGGAATAGATAAAATCATGAATGAAAATGGAATTGTTACAAACAATTCCTCAGAAATACAGGCAAATACCAGGGAATACTATGAAAGATTATATGCCAACAAACTGGACAACGTGGAAGGAATGGACAAATTCCTAAACATCCACATGCTTCCAAAACCCAAACAGGAAGAAATAGAAAACTTGAACAGACCCATAACCACCGAAGAAATTGAATCAGTTGTCAAAATCTCCCAAGAAATAAGAGTCCAGGACCAGATGGCTTCCCTGAGGAATTCTACCAGACATTTAAAGCAGAGATGATACCTATCCTTCTCAAGCTATTCCAAAAAATAGAAAGGGAAGGAAAACTTCCAGACTCATTCTATGAAGCCAGCATTACTTTGATTCCTAAACCAGAGACCCAGTAGAAAAAGAGAACTACAGGCCAATATCCCTGATGAATATGGATGCAAAAATTCTCAATAAGATACTAGCAAATCGAATTCAACAGCATATAGAAAGAATTATTCACCCTGATCAAGTGGGATTCATTCCTGGGATGCAGGGCTGGTTCAACATTCGCAAATTAATCAGTGTGATACATCACATTAATAAAAGAAAATAAAAGAACCATATGATCCTGTCAGTCGATGCAGAAAAAGCATCTGACAAAATTCAGCATTCTTTCTTAATAAAAACCCTCGAGAAAGTCGGGATAGAAGGAACATACTTAACCATCATAAAAGCCATTTCTGAAGAGCCCACAGCTAACATCATCCTCAATGGGGAAAAACTGAGAGCTTTCCTCCTGAGATCAGGAATACAACAGGGATGTCCATTCTCACTGCTGTTGTTTAACATAGTGTTGGAAGTGCTAGCATCAGCAACCAGACAACAAAAGGAAATCAAAGGCATCAAAATTGACAAAGATGAAGCCAACCTTTCACTTTTTGCAGATGACATGATACTATACATGGAAAACCCGATAGACTCCACTAAAAGTCTGCTAGAGCTGATACATGAGTTCAGCCAAGTCGCAGGATACAAAATTAATGTACAGAAATCAGTCACATTCTTATACACTAATAATGAAGCAACAGAAAGACAAGTAAAGAAGCTGATCCCATTCACAATTGCACCAAGAGGCATAAAATACCTAGGAATAAACCTAACTAATGATGTAAAAGATATGTATGCTGAAAACTATAGGAAGTGTATGAAGGAAATTGAAGAAGATACAAAGAAATGGAAAAACATTCCATGCTCATGGATTGGAAG
Organism: Acinonyx jubatus; assembly: GCF_027475565.1. Classification (NCBI taxonomy): domain Eukaryota; kingdom Metazoa; phylum Chordata; class Mammalia; order Carnivora; family Felidae; genus Acinonyx; species Acinonyx jubatus. Next base: position 128,236,284 of record NC_069382.1, on the reverse strand, counting down.
AATAAATATTGTTAAAATGTCAATACTACCCAAAGCAATCTACACATTCAATGCAATCCCAACCAAAATTGCACCAGCTTTCTTCTCGAAGCTGGAACAAGCAATCCTAAAATTTGTATGGAACCACAAAAGACCCCGAATAGCCAAAGTAATATTGAAGAAGAAGACCAAAGTGGAAGGCATCACAATCCCAGACTTTAGCCTCTACTACAAATCATTAAGACAGCATGGTATTGGCACAAAAACAGATACATAGAACAATGGAATAGACTAGAGACTCCAGAACTGGACCCAAAAAAGTATGGCCAACCGATCTTTGACAAAGCAGGAAAGAATATCCAATGGAAAAAAGACAGTCTCTTTAACAAATGGTGCTGGGAGAACTGGACAGCAACATGCAGAAGATTGAAACTAGACCACTTTCTCACACCATTCCCAAAAATAAACTCAAAATAGATAAAGGACCTGAATGTGAGACAGGAAATCATCAAAACCCTAGAGCAGGAAAAGATCTCTCTGACCTCAGCTGCAGCAATTTCTTACTTGACATCTCCAACGGCAAGGGAATTAAAAGCAAAAATGAACTATTGGGACCTCATGAAGATAAAAAGTTTCTGCACTGCAAAGGAAACAATCAACAAAACTAAATGGCAACCAACGGAATGGGAAAAAATATTTGCAAATGACATATCAGACAAAGGGCTAGTATCCAAAATCTATAAAGAACTCACCAATTCCACACCCGGAAAACAAATAATCCAGTGAAGAAATGGGCAGAAAACATGGATAGACACTTCTCTAAAAAAGACATCCAGATGGCCACCAGGCACATGAAAAGATGCTCAACATCACTCCTCATCAGGGAAATACAAATCAAACCACACTGAGATATCACCTCACGCCAGTCAGAGTGGCTAAAATGAACAAATCGTGAGACTATAGACGCTGGAGAGGATAGGAGAAACGGGAACCATTTTGCACTGTTGGTGGGAATGCAGACTGGTGCAGCCACTCTCGAAAACAGTGTGGAGGTTCGTCAGAAAATCAAAAACAGATCTACCCTATGACCCAGCAATAGCACTGCCAGGAATTTGCTCAAGGGATACAGGAGTGCTGATGCATAGGGGCACTTGTACCCCAATGTTTATAGCAGCACTTTCAACAATAGATGAATTATGGAAAGAGCCTAAATGTCCATCAACTGCGAATGGATAAAAAAGATGTGTTTTATATATACAATGGAATGCTACTTGGCAATGAGAAAGAATGAAATCTGGCCATTTGTAGCAACGTGGATGGAACTGGAGAGTGCTATGCTAAGTGAAATAAGTCAGGCAGAGAAAGACAGATACCATATGTTTTCACTCTTATGTGGATCCTGAGAAACTCAACTGAAGACCATGGGGGAGGGGAAGGGAAGGAAAAAAAAAGTTAGGGAGAGAGCCAAACCATAAGAGACTCTTAAAAACTGAGAATAAACTGAGGGTTGATGGGGGGTGGGAAGGATGGGAGGGTGGGTGATGGTCATTGAGGAGACACCTGTTGGGATGAGCACTGGATGTTTTATGGAAACCAATGTGACAATAAATTTCATATTAAAAAAAATAAATAAAAATAAAGAGAAAAACAAAACAAAACACAAAAAAATGGCATCTCTGTCATTCATCCTCATTTTATTCACTTTATCCACATATTCTAACCATCTCAGCAGCCCCAAACTCAGATCTCTGTTTCATTCACCCAGTGCTTTCTCTGTCTTTGGGGCCCACCCCTTTGTGATGCAGTTTGAAAATTGTTTGCAGGCAGAAAATTAGAGTCCATATGGAATTCACATCATGTTGTCCCCTTTTCTCAAAAAATAATATCACTGAGTTGTCTGTTGTTCAACTTCTAAAAATTATTGCTTTATATAGCTTGTCCAGCTTTATAGATTTTTTTTTACCAAGGGAAAGTACATCTGATGCTCTGTTATGGCCAGAGCCAGAAATTTCTAAAATTCATATTTTTAGTTTATTACATAAACAATAGAATAAGCTTATTAAACTTGTATCAAATTAAGGTTTGATTTAAAAGTGCACTAAATCTGTAGATTAACTTGAGGAGAATCGATGTATTTAAATTGACTCTTCCCATCCATTAATAGTATTTATTGGATTTTCTTTCAGGCTTTTCAATAAAGCTTAAAAGTTATATATATTAAGTCTTACCCTTCTTTTGTTGGATTGAATAAAAATAATGGTATTTTTGCTGTTGTAAACAGTATCTTCTTAAAAATTTTTTTGGTACATTGAACTGTCTGTAACTGATCTTAACTATGTGGCCATACTTTTTATTAGTTATAAAAAATTTATATGAATTTTAACTACATAGCTGAACTCTTATAATCATTTGCATCTAGACTCATATTCTCTTTATTCACAATCATATCATCTGCTCCTAGTAACAGGTTTTTTTTCCTCTTTTTGATTATTACAGCATGTATTTTTTTGCTTTTGTCTTACTGCACATTGTTCACCAGAAGTAATGGGCCTAGTTTTGAGTCTCCAATCTAAGTACTAATATTGATATTTGACAGGGGTGCCTGGATGGCTCAGTTGGTTGAGCATCCGACTTCAGCCCAAGTCATGATCTCACAGCTTGTGAGTTCGAGCCCCGCATCAGGCTCTGTACTAACAGCTCAGAGCCTGGAAACGTCTTCTGATTCTGTGTCTCCCTCTCAGTCTCTCTCTGCCTCTCCCCTGCTCATGCTCTGTCTCTCCTGTCTCAAAAATAAATAAACATTAAAAAAATATATTGATATTTGACATAAGGGCAATCTTCTATTTTGACTTAGCTTACAACTGAACATACAGATTCTGGTTTTAAGTCTTATTTATTTTCAATTTACTTTGATCTTGTAGTGTTTCTCTTACTTTTCATGTGTACAAAGTATCTACTCCATAATACTTGCAGCCGTAGACAGAGGTCTGTGAAAATAATTTTAAGGAAAAGAATTCTTTTTGACAATGATTTTTTTCTAACAAAAATTCTCTCTTCCTTAGGAATTGGTGTGCTTATGTACATACCAGATTATCACCCACAGTGATACTAGACAACCAAGTCACTTATCTTCCAAATGGGAGAGGGCCTTGTGGCTCAACCGGGAGATCCTGTCCTCAGAGGTATGTGATATTGTTTGAAAATAGCCACTGCTTGTGCTATATTCATGTATGTCCTGGAATATGTAGAGAAAGCTAATCATCCCAGGTACATACGTATAATAAGGTCAGAGTAGGGTCATTACATTAAATGAGATGCATGATCTTGGGTAAGTTAAAATGCAGATACTAATAATACATGCCTCATTGGGAGTTTTTAGAATATGTGAGACAATGCAGTAATAACCTTAGCCTACTGACAGAGTCTTCAATAAATGTTAATTCTCATGCTTATTTCCATTTTTACTATTACTATTATTTTTATTCTATAACCTGACCAATAATCCTGTCTTTTAATTCTTATGAAATTCATATACAGTTCTAAAATTTTATTGATAATTTCCCTTTCCTACCAGGTCAGAGAGAAGTCCGTAATTTGGCAAGCCACTAATTGAGATTATGCACAATAAAACGGCTAAGGAGGGCCTTTCTTTACATGTGTATTTTAATGATTCATGTTATTTAATTTTCATTTTTAAAAAAATCTATTTAGGACATTAAAAAATTGTCCTCAAATGTGGGGCTGAGTAATTGATAAGTGCTCTGAATTCGTACAGTCACAGTAGCTTATCTGAGAGTGTTTCAGAAGACCCTGAAATAAAAACTAAAATTATTATTCGGGCCATGATGGCTCATGTTATGCAAATTGTCATACAAATAACTCAGGCAATGAATCTGACACATTGGCAATCTGGAACAGTGCACAGTAAGGATTGTAAAATCAAGGTGTTTCTTACTCCCCAGAGGAATAGCTAAGGTTCATGGTCCAGAGAGCAAAGCACATCTTAGGGATTTAGGAGAGCTGAGCTCCAGTTCTGCTTTCAGTTTACTCCCTTTGTGGCAATTTCCTTGCCGACATGAGAAACAAAGAATGCATTGTTAATTCTTCAGTAATGAAAATATTACCACAGTAACCCCTATTATACTGCCCTTCTGAGTTCAAGGTGAGTTTTTTTCCTCTCTCTCTCTCTTTAAACAAATGCATATCTTTATTCTCATCTCTTATCTTTCTTTACCTTTGAATGAGTCTCTCCATTCATTCACTATTTCAGTATATATGCAATGTTTGTTACTTTTCTTTTATTATGCCTGAGGCACATATACCAGGGATCCAGTTTGCTAAAGCAGGGACATTTACTCCTATAATAATGCAACCAACTGTGTGGATTCATCCTAATAAATTCTCAAGAGTCCTTTTCCAAACAGCTGTCCTTTCTATTTGGATTTAGCTATTGGACTGGAGATAGTTCACTGGACAGAGTTTTATTTACTGAATACAATTCACTGGAATAAACACAGACAAATGATTAGCCTATTTTTTTGAGATGGAAAGAATCTTACAGCTCATTTTAAAATTGAGGAACAACCTCACACATAGTGAATTACCCTTCACATCACGGCAAGTTTCCTAAAGCCCAGTTGGTTTACAATACATTTTCTTCCACATGATCAGGGTTTACCCATGAAATTGACCATTGTCTCCACAAAGCTGCATGGGACAAACTCTAGATAATAACAGTGGAGGCTAACCCATGCAGCATGGAGTAAAATCCCACCTGGATCACTTTTAGATACAAGACTTTGAGCAAGTTTTTTCATCTCTCTCTTCCTCAGGCTCCTCATCAGCACATCAGAATAATAATATTTTCCAAATAGAATAAAATTAAACAAGATAATATATACCCATTTTATAGACCTGCTTGATAAGTATTAGCTAAATATTAAGATCATGTGGTAAGAATAAATATGACAAAATTGTATTTATGATTGACATTTACATATATAGTGCCTACAGTTCAGGACCATTCACCATTTCTATTGATTGCCATGTTAAAATGTTATAACTTCTTGATTTCCCTTGCGCAGTTTCTTTTCCAAAATATTTTCTCATGTTCCCTGTCTCTCCCCCTCTCTTTCTCTCCTTCTCTTTACCCCATCTCTCTCTCTGAGATAAATACCATATGAGAGAAATAATAAAAATTAAGCTTTTAAAACTTGAGAAAAGAGAAAGTGCAGGTTAAAAATCATATTGGTTACTATAATTTCAGTTAGATCATTGATACACGGTTTAAGTTGTTTGATGTTGATCTGAGAAAAAACAAGTCCTTTTAACTATAATGATATAAGGAATAATAAGAAATGAAATAAAATGAATTATCCTCATAAGCTGTTTAAAAATTAGAATTAAAATAATTTTTTTAAAGTTTATTTTATTTTTGAGAGAGACAGAGACAGTGCGAGTGGGGGAGGGGTAGAGAGAAAGGGAGACAGAGAATCCCAAGCAGGCTCGTGCTGCCAGCATAGAGCCAGATGAGGGACTCAAACCCATGCAACCATGAGATCATGACCTGAGCCAAAACCAGGAGTCCCGCGTTTAACGTACTGAGCCACCCAGGCACTCCTTAAAATAAGTTTTAGGGACACCTGGGTGGTTCAGTCAGTTGAGCTTCTGACTGTTTCAGGTCACGATCTTGCAGGGTTGTGCGTTGGAGCCTCGCATCAGGCTCTGTGCTGACAGCTCAGAGCCTGGAGCCTGCTTGGGATTCTGTGTCTCCTTGTCTCTTTGCCCCTCCCCTGCTCACACTCTGTTTGTCTCTCTCTCAAAAATAAATAAACGTTAAAAAAAATTTAAATAAGTTTTAGTTAAAACTTTAGTTAAAAGAATTATCAAGGGAAATGTTCTACTATGTGTAGAAGATGTAACGATAGGTATAAACTTAAAATCCCCAACAGCAGAAGTCTTGATACTTTTTAGAATGTATTTAAACAAATCTAAGTTTAACAATAATATTGATGATGAGGATTACAGTATTAACAATAATAGATACCATTTATTGAATGCTTATTATATTTGGGGCAATGTCTCCAATACTTTAACAATCCCAACTGATAATTTAATGAGAGACAAATACTTCCTCTACTCTACAGATCTCAGAAGCTCCCAAATCCTGTCTACAGGATGCAACATAAAATCGTTACCTCATTGGAATGGAAGTGCTGTCCTGGATTCAGTGGAGCAAAATGTCAGCTAAAAGGTATATTCTAATAGTAATTTTATAATAACAATTAGAAGCATAAAACTTCTGAAGAATAAGCAACTGATTCCAGTGAAGAGTTGTATTTTCCCTTTTGAACCAAAGTTAATTAACATGTAACCAAATCATTAAAACTGTTACCTCTCTAGAGCTTCCTTAGTACTGAGTTTAGCACCCTAAATCTCTTAACGAGATACCTTATATATTCTTATATTGTTATGGTAGTTTTATGGCATGAGTAAGTGGAGATCTGATTATTCACTTTTTCTTAACTGTATGCTGTGGAGACATGCCTTATTTAAATATCGGAAATCCTAATTTTATACTTTTAAATAATCATTAGAAGTGACCCTATGTGATAATAAAACTAATTTCTAGTTTTGTTGTCGTTCATTTATTTGAAATAATGTCTATGAATGAAATTCAGTTTTAAAGAATATACAAATAGGCATGGATAATTGTGGGTTTTTTCCCCTTAAATCCTCATAGAGCCATTTTATCAACTTTAATTTTAAGGATTTTCTGGTGGCAAGGCTGATCAAACACACGGTAACCTGCCGTGGCCTAACATCCATGTGGCTATTATTTTGCCTTTGGCTTTAAAACAGCCAAAAGCCTTGAACAATAAGATACGGCATCAGCATATGTATTTTAAATGAATAAATATTACGAGAAAGACCATTAGCAGTGGTGAGGAATTCAATCAGCAGCATGAGAGACTGTGATTAAAAATTAATGTAAGTGTGGAGAAACCATTATGATTCACATTTTGAAAAAAGGAAGTTGTAATACAAAAAGCTCTAGGAAACTTGCAGTTTTGCTAGGGATATTATGTATGGTTTTTCCAGCCCACCCGGTGAGAATCTGTAGGTGAATTTGACTATAAGGCTATTTGTTCTGGGTCTGGCCTGAATTTCAGAGATGATATAAAAATTTAATACATTTTTAGGGTATAATATGAATATGTACTTCATTTATAATCAAGTAAAATAAACTTTTAAATAAAATATCATCTATACAAAACGTATTTAAAAACGAGGCAATTTAGCATATTCTAAAGAAGTCCAAATATCATGCTGCTTTCAAATGATCCCTGATTTCTGCGAGGTGCACAAATATGGTAAAACATATTTGTTTTTAATCTATAAATGGCAGATGGTTAAAAGTTCTGAACAATATTTAGAATTATATTTCTAAAGTCTAACAGTAGTTTTTACATTTCTCTTCTTCTATGAAGAAGGGTATCTTAGGAATATCAATTCCATTATTATTTCTTAGAGATTCAAGGGTTAGTTCACATTATACCTTTCTAGAAATTTAGAATGTCATTACACACCCTATTGCACATAGGGGACTGAATGTCGATATGTGACAGAAAGCAAAGTCTTTATGTCAAAGAATGTCATGGGCTGCAGCTGATAAGAACTGTTGTTGCTTTGATTGTTTAATGACATCTCATGTTCTAACTGGAAGCCACCTGTGGATATTTTTAATACTAGACTTACAAATTGTTATCTTGAATCCTCATTAACAAAAATGTCCCAGAACAGACCTGACTATGACCTTCTGTTACAATACTATAATTAGAACTACTCATAGTTCAAGCATCTGCTGATTAAGCTGTTGTGGAAAGGTCATCTTTCTACTGAAATCTATGATAGGAATAATTTTCCGATGGCAGATATGCCCATTGTGTCATGTCATACAATCAATTCAATATGACTGTGATTCCAAAAACCCCTACTCTTGCTCCCTATGATACTCTGACCATCCTTCTCTTCACTTGTATTGCAGTATATAAAAGCAGTCCAATTTTTTATTAGTGCAGTTGATGCACTGATAGTATCAAGAACTACTGTGTCCCTTTGTCCCTTGAATCAATCTTCATTATCTCATCTATCCTGGGTTTCTTCCTTCCTTCCTGTCTTCTTTTCTTTGTTTCCTTTTTTTTTTTAAACACATTTTTCCCTTCTGATTTCTCCGCCACTACATTCCAACTCTCCCTCTTCTTATCACACTTTATGTATGTGCCAATAGTCTCTTATTCTTATACGGAAGAAAAAATTGTCAGGTTTCCTTTGACAACACTCTCCACGCTATCTCATTTAACAAGCAGCCCCAAATATGGCAAGAATAATCAGTGTGGCTCATCCATTCTTTAAATGTCTTCAGAGCCCGCAAGGGTTTAGAATAACCTTCCCATGTAGCTACTGTGATAATTACTTCAGTGCTAGTCCTTCACATCAGATTATTTTATCCATAGAAAATACGTAAATTTTACAAATCCCTACTTCCCCAAAAGTTTCATCCCCACAAATAAAATAAAATTCATAATACAAAAACAACAATTTCTTTTTCATTTAGATTGCAGTAGGGAGATATTTTTAAATACATAGGGAAGATCCATCAGTCAGGAATAAAATGGAACAGCTAGCAACTGTACTCTCTTTTATTTCTCCTCCTCCACTTCTATACCTTTTTCTCTTTTTCTTTCTCCTCCTACCCCTTTATAACTTCACTTCCAACCTGTTAGAAAGGGGTATTGTGGGGTGCCTGGGTGGCTCAGTCAGTTAAGCATCTGACTTCAGCTCAGGTCATGATCTTGCCATAGGTGGGTTCAATCCCTCCCTCTCTCTCAAAAAATAAATACACATCAAAAAAATTTTTTTAATTTTTTTGATGTGTATTTATTTTTGACAGAGAGAGAGAGAGAGACAGACAGAGACAGAGACAGAGCATGAGTAGGGGAGGGGCAGAGAGAGAGGGAGACCCAGAATTCGAAGCAGCCTCCAGGCTCCCAGCTGCCAGCACAGAGCCCAACGCAGGGCCCGAACCCACAGAGTGCGAGATCATGACCTGAGCTGAAGTTGGACACAACCAACTGAGCCACCCAGGCGCCCCACATTAAAAATGTTTGAAAAAAAGAAAGGGATGCCGTGATTCAAAATCAAGGAGGCAATTCTTCTGTTGTCTTATTCTACAATATGCTGCCTATAATATGACTAAGCCTCTATACATGCTCATTTTGCTACAATTTCGATAATCAAAAATCTGGTAAAAAAAAGTTCTAGATTAGATTATTAATAATATTAGTCATACTATCAGAGGAAAACAATTTTTTAAAAGTGTAAATGAATAGAAATTTTTAGGGAAAAAAGGTAGATGCATTAAGTCAAAGAGCAAGGCAATAGTTTTGATTTATTTTATATTTGTTATACTTTTTTGAGGATCAAAGAATTTGTCTTCAGAAAGGGACCTAATTTTGTGATGGGATCCAAGACATTTTTTCAGAATGTCAGCAACAATATACTTTTTAAACCATTTATATAAAATTTGCAATAATGTGCTTTTCCAGTAGATGTCTCTAAAATGTTCTGAAGTAGAACAAGGAAAATTGTGGCTTGCTCTAATGACACAAAAGACGGGAATTTAAGTTCAAATAATGTTAGATTAGAGAGGAGGAAAGAAAAGCTTCTTTGTAAATCTGTTTAAGAAAAAATCCAGTCAGCTCTAGTCAGATCCTTTATGTAGGAAAAAGGTATTTTATAAAATTATGTTTTATAATACGTACCACAGATATTACGAATGCTGAAAAATACAATTATGCAGTTATTGAAATAAATTGACCTCTGCCATTTGTTATGAATATATAAAAATATTTCATTTTATAAATGTTGTGAGATAGTTCAATAAATTTTATAAGCTAGTATAACCAGCATTTTAAATATGGGACTTCTCTAGTAAAACTATTTTAAGATATTACTTCAATAATATAAATACTTAAACAGAAAAAAGTCCCTATATTTCTTATATACTTGCATATCTAATTCATCCCAGTGGGGATTAATGCTTTCCCCTTTAAGAAAGAACATTATCTCCTATAAGCATCTTGCTCAATTATGATACATTTAGTCAAAAGTCACCATGTACCTTAAGTCTTTGTTGCACCAATTGCTTTCTTTGATTTAACTACCAAATGTCAGTAAATCTTTATATATGTATTGAATATCACCAAATAAGCATTTACCTGATGTCACAGGATCAGCCAGAAACTGGTCTTGTCACATAGGAAGCTTTCTGGTACTAAGAGCAAGCTTCCTCATTACTGAATTGCCATTAATGACTTCCTCCATAAGCCTCAAAGGTCTGGAAGAAAAACAAAATATAGATAACACCTGTCTATATGAAGGAGGAAGACGAGTGGGGGAATCAGAGGAGAATGGAAAGGGAAGGAAAGGGAAGGGAAGGGAAGGGGAAAAAAAGAATCTGATTTCTTAAATATATTGAATTTTCATTAATTTATTTATTTTTAAATGTTTATTTATGTTTGAGAGACAGCAAGAGAGAGCACAAGAGGGGGAGGGGCAGAGAGAGAGGGATACACAGAATCCAAAGCATGCTCCAGGCTCTGAGCTGTCAGCACAGAGCCCAATGTGGGGCTCGAACCCATAAAATGTGAGATCATGATCTGAACCGAAGTCAGAAGCTTAACTTACTGAGCCACCCAGATGCCCCCATATTGCTTTTTTTTTTTTAAATCTGAAGTGATAAAGCTCTTTAAAAGTTGTTTGACTTAAATAAATGTCCTTCTGTCCTAGCACCTATCTCTCAAAAAGGACCAAGAAAAAAAGACTTAGAAATCCACCCTATAGAACAAAGCAAAGGTCTGTGCTGAAGTGCAAGATAAGATAAGATTGCCTGGGAAACCTAGAATTCATAGCAGTCCTTGTGGTAGGGAATACATTTGGGAAGACAGAAAGATTGCTACATGGAAAAAAAAAAGAGCATCAATCACAGGAAAGTAACTGACTCCACTTGCGAGAGACCCTATCAGCGTTCTCCCTGGGCTAAATCCTATGAAATCAACTGGGATGAATGCAGGCATTGAACTCCAGTCAACAAACAGAGCTAGGAAAAGATAACATAAAGCACTGAATTTGTTAAACAGGCATTTCAAGTTTTTAACAGCCTTGGCAGGGACCCTATCCAATGAACTGCAGAGAAAAGAGGTTCATATGACAATCAGATCTCAAGAATCTTTGTGCAATGGTTAATAGTTGTTTCTTTTATGAGTACAATTTCCTCACCTAGTTCCTCTTAAGCAATTAATTTAAAAATAATTATAGCTGAAAGCAAATGGAAAGTTTCACATGCATACGCACACACACAATCACATTAGTTTTTGTCATTTAATATTTAAAGTATTTTTCCAATTACATATTCTTTCAAATCAGCCTTCTTAAAACTTCTCAAATATATGGAGAACGTTTAATTTTTCTTATTTCACATATGTTTTCATATAATGGGGGGTGAATTACCAAAGATCAGTATGCAAGAGAACTAAAGACTTTCACTTGATACTTCTGTGTATTATTCTCTGTCCCTTTCAATAGCTTTATTTTTTTCTCTCTCTCTCTCTCTGACAGTTTTATTTGCTTTCTCTTCTATTTGTCACTGATTCTGGAGTTTTTTTTTTTTTTTCTTGAATCTTTAGTTTTTATTTCTAATCTGCTGACTTTCTCTAGTTGTCACTTTTTATTTCCTTACTTACAATGGAATTAATAGCATTTTTCCAGATTGCATGAATGATGTTTATCTGAAATACTTTTGACCCTAAAGACAATAGAAAATCAGATATGAGTGCTTTTCATTTACCTCCTTTCTATTCTTTCTCCCTTTATCTTTTATCCAGAATTGTTTTTATTTCTTGCACATTTAGGATCTTGCCTGGACCTGGCGGCACAGAGAGAACTATGATTTAATGAAGAAACTCCAGTCAGATATGACCCTAGAAGACTTAAAATGCCCTCTACTTCCTCCTGTAGAAGTGTGTGTGTGTGTGTGTGTGTGTGTGTGATTTTCTAATTTACCAATCCTTCTCAAATGAGGAAGGATACTGGGTGAAGTAATGCTATAATCTCCACATTAAATATGTCACATGTAATACCCATGGAGATAAAGCTGACTTCATTAGAATGTAATAAAACAATTTAAAATAACACTTTACTATTTATAATTAACCTTTAGCAAAGATTTTGAACCCTAGAAATGAACTGTTTATCAAATGCCTTTGTGATTTTTATTGCAGTGACCCCACTCCAGGATCATGAGCACCAAACCAATCTGTCTCTTGTTTCTGAGGATGGATGAAGGTGCAGGGCCATATTCAAACAGATAACTCATTTAATAATGTCAATTAAAATATAAATCCATATGCAAATCAATGGTTAAAAATGTATTACTTTTAAGTTAATGCACATATTTTCATGTATAAATGTATTTCATAAGTGTAAATATTGTGATTGTTTACATAATTAAATATTTAATAATTATATTTAATAATTTAAGAGAATACTTATAAATCTATATTTATAAATATAACATATATTATGAAGCATACCAAATAATGGAAACCATAACACAAACCATTCATCTCATTATTCTAGTAATTTCTAAATAATGTATTAATTTCTACAACTTACTGGTGTGTTCCTTTTTTTGACATGGATGACACCAGCTAAATGATGTGTCTATCACGTAGATGATTTAAAACAGAGTCCTGCCTCAACCTCCTTTAAAGAATTCTCCATCAGGGGCACCTGGGTGGCTCAGTCGGTAAAGCGTCCAACTCAGGCTCAGGTCATGATCTCACGGTTTGTGAGTTGGAGCCCCGTGTCAGGCTCTGTGCTGACAGCTCAGAGCCTGGAGCCTGCTTCGGATTCTGTGTCTCCCTGTCTCTCTGCCCCTCCCATGGTCACGCTCTGTCTGTCTCTGTCTCTCAATAATAAATGAATGTTAAAAAAAAAAAAAAAAAAAGAATTCTCCATCAGATTTAGAGTCAATGGGTGATATCAGGTCTCAGCAAGTTGATAATTTCTATTAACATAAATGATAGTGCCATCCTGCTGAATTATCTATTAGTGTTTACTGAATTAAGAATGATTGCATTCAAATCTTTCCAGCCCCTAAAAACTAAGTGCATTTTAAAATATTTGATATATTTGTTACTAACTAAATCATGAAAATTCCTGTAAGGATGTCCTATGTAATTCATAGAGTTTTGCAAACATTATTTGGCCAAATTCGTGGCACCATAAATCCAGGAATGTAAACGTTTATTATATTTTTGAGTTTTGTTGTGTAAATGTAATTTTGTATAATTAGAAAAATTGGTGTTTTTCATGTAATTCATCTCTTAATTTTTGTTTCAAATAGTATATGTACTTTTTTCATATCTAAAATGTCTTTAAGTTTTCAAATTATCTCCAGTTTAGCAAGGTGAATATTTTTTCTCCTATAGAGTTAAAAAAATAATTGACATCTCTATTAGAATGTCATCTCCATTTTTTTAAAAATGCTCATTTTCCAAATGCTAAACCTAAAACTGATTCTTAATGATATGCCTATATCAGAATTATTTTAGGTATGTTCTATAATATTTTCTTTTCTCAAATGTTCTGCCATTTCAATTATATAATGTTAAAATTCTAATTTTATCTTTTAAACGTTTTCTTTTACTGATTTTTTTAATAACACTATTTGATAAAGTATTTTGGAATTTTTTATTTCAAAAATTTTGCTTTACTTGAAACTTTTCATCTCAAAAACTTATGAGACTAATTTCATAAGGTTCTTTAATATTGTTCTCTTGATTATAACTGAAATTGAACAGAAATTGAATGTCATTATGAAAAATAAATTAAATAATTTTAATATTAATTTTAAATGACACGAGTTTAGAGCATTATTTGAATCAAACATTTATACAGCAAGTAAAATCCACTAATTTTTACTGAAAACAAAATCAAGTTGATTTTCACTCCAGAAATATTGTTTTATATTAATTAATTTTTTATATCAATTTGACATTTTTTACTTTGATATTTTACATATAAAAAGGCATTCCAGATTTGCACTATATCATTAGATAATGCAGGAATAATTTCATTATTGATAAAATTTCTATGATTTTCTTTTTAAAAAAAATCACACTCATAAGAAGTACTTCTAAAATTTAAACTTTTGTCTCTTATCTAGTGTTTTTAATAATTTACTATAAATTGTTCAGTTATTTTTATCAAAATTACTTCCTCTTTATAAAGGTCCACTTCTCTATGGAATAAAAGGAGACTCAATGTTGTCATGTATTGGAGTTTTAATAAATCAGGTATTTAACACTTTTTTGTTATCAATAGGCAGGTGTGATTAAAAATCTCTGAAGATACATTTCTGGATTACAATTTTAATATGAAAATATCTGGAATTTTCTGCCTTATAACAATGAGATATTAGAATTAGAAATTTTGTTATAAATCAGTACTTATAAATCACTTATAGAGTTTAAAATTATATACACACACACACACACACACACACATATATATATGACACACATATAACACATATATATTTATACATATATAAACACATATATATACACACATGCTCAATTCCCCAGAACAGATCTACTGAATCAGAATCTTCAGGTGAGGGAATGGAAAGCACACGGACACTTTTAGTGTTTCAGAATTTACAGGAGCTTCTGTTTTTCATTACTTCATAACAAACTATCCTCTGCCTATCATATTATGGAAATACCTTTAAATGTACCAGCTCTTTTTGTTTTCCTAGGATTGTTTTGTCTTGTTTTCTTTTCTTGTGAGTGATTTGATCGAAAAGGTAAGCAGTAAGAAAATGAAAAGAGCATTTGTTCCTCCTGTTGAAGCCACATGCTCCTTTTGCTATAAATACTTGCACATCTGTATCCTGAACCATCTTCCATTGCTAAGAGAAATCGGGAAGACTGTGAGGTGGGCAGTTGCTAAGGAAGATAGGTCTCGATGCTTTCTTCAGTGGTTCTCAAACTTCAGTGTACATTGGAGACAGCAGCTGCGCTTGTTAAAACACAAATTATTGCCGCACTCCAGACTTTCTAAAAATTAGTAGGTCTGGGATGGGGCCTAGAAGTTGTTACTTTCAAAACTTTGCAGGTGGGAAAAAAAAAAGGTTCCAGGGGGTGCTGATACTGCTGATCTAGTGACCCTGGTTTGAGAACCATCACTTCACTTTCTAGTTACTCTCATGGGTAGACTTAGATTCTAGCTGCCAGAAAAATGCTTTCTTACATCATCTAAGGAGGAAAATTGATAAAAATCTATGCAATTATTCAATAGATATACTTGTATGAATTCATTTGAATTTAGGCTTTAAGAACTTTATTGCTAGGACCTAACAGAAAATTAGAACTTGTTGCCACTTACTACAGCCTGGAAATAAGTATAATCTCCCCAAGCTGCAGATTGTTTTCTTCCAAATAAATCATCAATTATACAGGACTGTCTATAGTACAGTGGAGAGAAAAAAAGAAACAATATCAAAACAAAAACCTTGAACATGAATGGAAATTTGTTAGTTTAGCTTGATGCCCTGAAGAAAAACAATGGAAAATTCAGTCAAACAACAGAGACTAACTCACATTAATGACAAATGTATTATTCTTACTATGGAGTAGAGATCCTTTAGTATTATTGTCACAGCCACATATGCCTTAGGAGCATAATTAACATGTGCCAGAGGCGCGGTTTCGGTGGTACATAACTTCACGTAGTTAGAAGCACAGATACCAAACCCTTGTTTTCTCATGTCTGATAATGCAGACTTCAATGAATACATTCGTTCATTAAAAGTTAAAGCAATCTGCGGTTAAAGATCTGCAAATTACAGATCTACATTACTTGATGTGTTCAATATTTCTAGTAAATTTTCGCTCTAAATTTTCTTCAGTGAAAAACTATATTTCCATCAAAAATATTGATTCGTGGGAAAGAGGAATCAATGCTTTAATAGAGTAGATTTATTATATAAGCATTTCTATTTTTCTGAAATTTCACTGATTTTACAGGTCGATCCCCTCGAGACATGTCATGTAATAGTTACTTTTACTTGTATTCCCTATATGCTGAGTCTCTGTATTTCCTAAAAATCTGGGAATGGCCCATTTATTTAAACAGATATTCTTTCATTAAGGAACCTGTAGCTCCCCCTTACTTCCAAAGAGACACCAGTTGGAAACTGCACTGTTAAACAAGCAGCTTTGTGGCAGTCCATTTATACAGCCACTGTAGCTTTTCACACAGCTGATTTTCAAGTCCCTCAATCATGCAGGCACGTTACGTCCCCCGGTTCGCACAGCTGCCACAAAGTACCATCCATTTGTGCCTAAAAGGAGACCTGAATAATTTTATTTTTGCCAAACAGATTTAGAGCCCTGCGCTTCCAGCACAAAGTGGACGCACGTTGCCCGCCCCCCGCCCTGCCCCGGATGGGGGCGAGCAGCTCACTCTGCAATCATCGCAGACCATCATGCTCCAGTACACGGGAAAATGAACGGCAACCACGCGGCGCTGCTCGGGGTTGGAAAAAATGAGGCAGTCCCAAAGCTTAACTCTCTCTCTTCTTTTTGTGTCTATCCAGCCCAGGAACAGCAGCACTTGATACACAGCAACCAGGCTGAGAGTCACACAGCTGTTGGCAAAGAGACAGCCAAGCAGGAGCAGCAGAAAGACTGTGGTGACCCAGGTCACAGATTGTAATTACTAACATCCCTAACCCAATTATTGTCAACACTATTTATAACAACTTTGAAACAGGAAATCCCTTGGCTGTCAAATGTCTGATGGTGACACATTAACATACCTCTCAATCCTTTTCTATTGGTGCCCCACGTTGGGAGAAACCATGGATGAGCTGTATGTTCCCAGCCTGAAGGGACCACATATAATTTCAAAGCTCTTTGTGCAAACACAGAAGGCGATTAAAAATGCTGTTATACGAGGTTGTAAGGAAATCACAAGTTTCCAAAGTAAGGTCAAACTTTTGTCCTCCAAAGAGTGCAATCATGGAAGTATCTTGATGTGGAAGGAATGATGTGAGCATTTGAAGGAAGTAAGAAGCCTCCCTTCCTTTGATTGAGAAGGGATCACCAAAGATACTGATCACTGACTCGGGAAAATCATTGTGCCTAATTGAGAACCTCTTGTTGATCCAATGTTGGGAAGCCCCATATTTTCTCATCTTTCTAATAAGTATTTTACCATTTCTTTTATTTTTATTTCTTAATTTTTTTTTAATCTTTACTTATTTTTGAGAGAGAGACAGAGACAGAGTGCGAGCAGGGGACGAACAGAGAGAGAGGGAGACACGGAATCCACAGCAGGCTCCAGGGTCTAAGCTGTCAGCACAGAGCCTGACACGGGGTTTGAACTCACGAACTAAGAGTTCATGACCTGAGCCAAAGTCTGACGCTCAACTGACTGAGCCACCCAGGCTCCCCTTACCATTTCTTTTAGGACTAACTTTATTTCTTAGAAATAGGAGGTTGGTTACTGCTGAAAACCTCTATGTGTTTTCCATAGATCTAGTCATACAAACTAGGGCACTCAACTTGAGAAATGTGACTTAAGGGGATCTCTTTAGGAATAAAGAGACTTAAGGGGATCTTTTTAGGAATAAAGATGAATATATCATAGAAACTGTACTTTTTTAAAGGGGATTGGAATTCAGTATCTTCATAAAATACTATAAAATCCTCCTTGAATTAGTGAAGTGCATGTGTAGAAGTATGGAAACTATCATAGTTATGTTAAATGATTCAAAGTAAATCTGAATCTTTAGCACTCATGGAAGAAAAGCTCAGTAAAATATAAAATCCTTAGACTATAGATATGACTACATACATATGTGTATATAGCTACACATATTTAATTCTGTAACACTGGATTTGGAAGCAGAAGATGAGGGGCACCTGGGTGGCTCAGTCAGTTAATCATCCAATTCTTGATTTTGGCTCAGGTCAGGATCCCAGGGTCGTGGGATTGAGCCCAGAGTCAGGCTCCATGATAAGCGTGAGTTTAAGATTCTCTCTCTCCCTCTGCCCCTCTCCCTGGCTCATACTCTCTCTCTAATGTAAAAATTAATGAATAAATAAACAGAAGATAAGGTATTAGCTCTGCAACCTTTAGCAAGTTACTTTGGTTTTCTGTACCTCAGTTTTGTCACCTCTTAAGAATGTAACAATAACTCTTTGAGGTTTAAAAACAAAACAAAAAAGACTGAAAACTCTGAGCAAAGTTAGAATATTTTAGAAATATAATATATTATAAACGTATACATTTATATGTATTTTATATTTATATATTATAAATTTTTACCCTTAGTGTAAAGTTCAGGCTGCCATTTGCTAAGTGCATATATAGTAGTCTATGTTTTCAAATATATAATACGAACATGATTTATTTGAAATACTTTAAACCTATCACAATATTTGAATATTATGCATGTATATATATTCATTTTTTAAATTCTTCCAATATTCCTTTCTTCTCCATGCAGCAGTGACACAAAAGATGACTGAGCAGATGAACCAGCAGGCAATGAAACTGACCCTTCTGCAAAAGAAGATTGACAATATTTCTTTGGCTGTTAGTGATGTAAGAAACACATACTCCTCCCTAGAAGGGAAAATCAATGAAGATAAAGGCAGAGAATTTCAATCTTTTCTAAAAGGTACAAGTAAAGTCAAATACATTATTCATTGAGTTAAGACAAAAGGTAAATGACTCATTTATCTTTTCTCATATCGCTTTGGAATTTTTTCTTAAGATTGGGTGTGTAAAGTCTCTAAGGCTTATGATTTTGGAATAAGATATTTGTAAATCAATCTCTGAAATAATTTGAAACATCTAAATTTTTTGTTGCTGTATAGTCAAATCTTTTACTGAATATTTTATCTAATTTATTTTTATTATGTACTGGTTACATCTTAACTTGTAAAATGAACTGTACTTAATCTACTTCCATCATGGTTTCCGGTTCAAGACAAAGATGAGGCTAAGAAATGATTATCAAGGAACTAGATATATGGTTGTCTCAATAATATTGATGAAGTTATTGAAGATAAATCAAAAATACATAATTATCCTAGAAATTATCTAGCTTATGGAGTATAATCAATAAAATATATCCTAAAACATCTCAGATGATGGAAATAATAATTTCTTTATAAATGTGAATTAGTTTTGCCCAAGTTTTGTGCTCTTAAAACAGCATGCTGTGTTCCTTTCTGGAGGCTTTACAGGATAATCCAAATCCTGTTCATTCCAGTTGCCAAAATTCATTTTCTTGCAGTTGTAGGACCGAGGTCCTGTTTTCTTGATAGCTATAAACTGAAGCTTGTTTCCAGTTTTTAGACACCATTACATTTCTTGGCTCATGGCCTTCTTCCTCTGTCTTCAAAAGCCAGCAAGACTGTTGAGTCCTCATGGCATGTGTCAAACCCACTCTTCTACCTTCCTCTTCCCCTTTGAAGGACTCGGTGATTGCACTGAACACACCTGCATAATCCAGAATATTCTCATCTCAAGGTCTTAAACCTTAATCATATCTCTCAAGGCCCTTTTGCCAGGTGAGGTAACATATTCATAAGTTCAGGTGTGGACATTTTGAGTGAAACAGCATTATTCTGCCTACCACAGGAATCTATAGATAGTGAATAATTGCTATGGTAGTTTATGTATAGGGCACTATGGGACCATTTGATAGTTTCAACAAATCGAGTCTAAGGGCACCAGTGAAGGCTTCTACAAAAAGAAACTATCTCAACAAATAAGCTATGGATCAGGAGGAATTAATTAGGCAAAGGGGTTTAAGTAATTTAATCACTGGAATGTCTCACTTCTCTGGGTTTATTGTATGTTTCCAAACTTCAAGATTACTGGTCCCTTTCACTTTATTTTATACATAAAAACATCCTCACTGTCCAATCCCATATCACATGTTAGTTTTTCTTTATTTTTCACATGTGGTTTGCAGGCAAAAGAGATAAGGTGGAGGTTTCTGTAACATTTACCAGTATAGCAGCAACCATGATTTTTTTTTTAATTATATAAACAATTAGTGCTATCAAGCCCCTGAAAGAAAGACCCCACCCTACATTTCTGGCATGTCCTCGTTGGCTAAACTTAAACCAATAGCAAGCATGAGAGAGGAATATACTTTCCCTGAAGTGATAACATGTGAAAGAAAACAAATAGAAACAGTATACAATTGACTATAACCATCATAATGAAATTTGTTTAACAAAATTTGGTTATCATAACCAAAGAGAATTAAAGAATTAGGCCTGTCAACAGCTCTTTGTGAAACTACTAACAAAATTTCTGGCAATGACACGGAAAAAATCATACACTCATAACAACATAAATAGCAAAATTCTCCCCTCAAATATGGAAACAAACGAAAATGAAAATACAACAATCCAAATGCTTTGGGATGCAGCGAAGGCAGTCCTGAGAGGAAAATACATTGCAATACAGGCCTATCTCAAAAAACAAGAAAAATCCCAAATATAAAATCTAACAGCACACCTAAAGGAAATAGAAGCAGAACAGCAAAGACAGCCTAAACCCAGCAGAAGAAGAGAAATAATAAATATCAGAGCAGAAATAAACAATATAGAATCTAAAAAAACTGTAGAGCAGATCAACAAAACCAAGAGTTGTTTTTTTGAAAAAATAAACAAAATTGACAAACGTCTAGCCAGGCTTCTCAAAAAGAAAAGGGAGATGACCCAAATAGATAAAATCATGAATGAAAATGGAATTATTACAACCAATCCCCCAGAGATACAAGCAATTATCAGGGAATACTATGAAAAATTATATGCCAACAAACTGGACAATCTGGAAGAAATGGACAAATTCCTAAACACCCACATGCTTCCAAAACTCAATCAGGAGGAAATAGAAAGCTTGAACAGACCCATAACCAGCGAAGAAATTGAACCGGTTATCAAAAATCTCCCAACAAATAAGAGTCCAGGACCAGATGGCTTCCCAGGGGAGTTCTACCAGACATTTAAAGCAGAGATAATACCTATTCTTCTCAAGCTATTCCAAGAAATAGAAAGGGAAGGAAAACTTCCAGACTCATTCTATGAAGCCAGCATTACTTTGATTCCTAAACCAGATGGAGACCCAGTAGAAAAAGAGAACTACAGGCCAATATCCCTGATGAATATGGATGCAAAAATTCTCAATAATATACTACCAAATCGAATTCAACAGCATATAAAAAGAATTATTCACCGTGATCAAGTGGGATTCATTCCTGGGATGCAGGGCTGGTTCAACATTCGCAAATCAATCAACGTGATACATCACATTAATAAAAGAAAAGAGAAGAACCATATGATCCTGTCAATCAATGCAGAAAAGGCATTTGACAAAATTCAGCAACCTTTCTTAATAAAAATCCTCAAGAAAGTCGGGATAGGAGGAACATACTTAAAGATCATAAAAGCCATTTGTGAAAAGCCCACAGCTAACATCATCCTCAATGAGGAAAAACTGAGAGCTTTTTCCCTGAGATCAGGAACACGACAGCGATGCCCACTTTCACCGCTGTTGTTTAACATAGTGTTGGAAGTGCTAGCATCAGCAATCAGACAACAAAAGGAAATCAAAGGCATCAAAATTGGCAAAGATGAAGTCAAGCTTTCACTTTTTGCAGATGACATGATACTATACATGGAAAATCCGATAGACTCCACCAAAAGTCTGCTAGAACTGATACATGAATTCAGCAAAGTTGCAGGATACAAAATCAATGTACAGAAATCAGTTGCATTCTTAGACACTAACAATGAAGCAACAGAAAGACAAATAAAGAAACTGATCCCATTCACAATTGCACCAAGAAGCATAAAATACCTAGGAATAAATCTAACCAAAGATGTAAAAGATATGTATGCTGAAAACTATAGAAAGCTTATGAAGGAAATTGAAGAAGATATAAAGAAATGGAAAAACGTTCCATGCTCATGGATTGGAAGAATAAATATTGTCAAAATTTCAATACTACCCAAAGCTATCTACACATTCAGTGCAATCCCAATCAAAATCGCACCAGCATTCTTCTCGAAACTAGAACAAGCAATCCTAAAATTCATATGGAACCACAAAAGGCCCCAAATAGCCAAAGTAATTTAGAAGAAGAAGACCAAAGCAGGAGGCATCACAATCCCAGACTTTAGCCTCTACTACAAAGCTGTAATCATCAAGGCAGCATGATATTGGCACAAAAACAGACACATAGACCAATGGAATAGAATAGAAACCCCAGAATTAGACCCACAAACGTATGGCCAACCCATCTTTGACAAAGCAGGAAAGAACATCCAATGGAAAAAAGACAGTCTCTTTAACAAATGGTGCTGGGAGAACTGGACAGCAACATGCAGAAGATTGAAACTAGACCACTCTCTCACACCATTCACAAAAATAAACTCAAAATGGATAAAGGACCTGAATGTGAGACAGGAAACCATCAAAACCCTAGAGGAGAAAGCAGGAAAAGACCTCTCTGACCTCAGTCGTAGCAATTTCTTACTTGACACATCCCCAAAGGCAAGGGAATTAAAAGCAAAAATGAACTACTGGGACCTTATGAAGATAAAAAGCTTCTGCACAGCAAAGGAAACAACGAACAAAACTAAAAGGCAACCAACGGAATGGGAAAAGATATTTGCAAATGACATATCAGACAAAGGACTAGTATCCAAAATCTATAAAGAGCTCACCAAACTCCACACCCGAAAAACAAATAATCCAGTGAAGAAATGGGCAGAAAGCATGAATAGACACTTCTCTACAGAAGACATCCGGATGGCCAACAGGCACATGAAAAGATGCTCAGCGTTGCTCCTCATCAGGGAAATACAAATCAAAACCACACTCAGATATCACCTCACGCCAGTCACAGTGGCCAAAATGAACAAATCAGGAGACTATAGATGCTGGAGAGGATGCAGAGAAACGGGAACCCTCTTGCACTGTTGGTGGGAATGCAAATTGGCGCAGCCACTCTGGAAAACAGTGTGGAGGTTCCTCAAAAAAATTAAAAATAGACCTACCCTATGACCCAGCAATAGCACTGCTAGGAATTTACCCAAGGGATACAGGAGTACTGATGCATAGGGGCACTTGTACCCCAATGTTTATAGCAACACTCTCAACAATAGCCAATTTATGGAAAGAGCCTAAATGTCCATCAACTGATGAATGGATAAAGAAATTGTGGTTTATATACACAATGGAGTACTACGTGGCAATGAGAAAGAATGAAATATGGCCCTTTGCAGCAACGTGGATGGAACTGGAGAGTGTGATGCCAAGTGAAATAAGCCATACAGAGAAAGACAGATACCATATGTTTTCACTCTTATGTGGATCCTGAGAAACTTAACAGAAACCCATGGGGGAGGGGAAGGAAAAAAAAAAAGAGGTTAGAGTGGGAGAGAGCCAAAGCATAAGAGACTCTTAAAGACTGAGAACAAACTGAGGGTTGATGGGAGGTGGGAGGGAGGGGAGTGTGGGTGATGGGTAGTGAGGAGGGCACCTTTTGGGATGACCACTGGGTGTTGTATGGAAACCAATTCGACAATAAATTTCATATATTGAAAAAAATAAAAATAAATAAAAATTTAAAAAAATAATAATAAAAGGGAAAAAAATTCTCCCCTCAATAGGAGACATTAGTTGTGTACTAAGCACAATTGATTATGAAAACCAGAGAGCTAGTTGTTATTGAATGGTCATTCAGGCAACAGAAACTAAACCCGCCCCAAGGAACTGCACTTGCCTAACAAAACCACATCCTCTTCTCTTGCTTACTCCACATCCAAGGTGAGAAACATGTTCAACATCAAATGCCCCAGTTCCTTAAGAGGTACCTGAATGTTATGAATGGGCTATATATTCACAACCACAGAGGAGCAACCAAGGTGTCTGATATCATATCTATCTGTTAAGTCACCAAACGCAATGTCCTCTTTTAAGAGGTAGAAGCACATGAGTCACATGAAACAGAATCAAATAAAGTTAAAACTATGTTCCCACTCAGATATTGACATAAATCACTTTGACATATTTCACAAAATCAGATTCTTACACAGATGATTTTTAGCAACAAATTCTTGATATATTAAAGCTCCTTTTCCAGAAACAATAATCTGTTTTTAAGCTAATAGTCTGTTTGATTTCTTTTCAGACACTGCTCTGATTTTGCCCTTAATCCAATGTATTTTTCCATTAAAGATTTAAGACATAATAGCTAAAGCACATCCCAATTTTCATTTTCATCATTCACTTTTTTTTCCTAGTTACCTCCATCAAGATTCTGAACTAAACTTTACCTGTTTAGTGTTTTTACCTCTCACTCTTCTTATCCTGACTTTCAGATCACATAGTTTTTGTTGACTGAATTTAAACAGCTGTTTTTACTGCCCACAATTAATTCACTTACACTTCAGTTTTATTTTACCTTTTCAATCTTGAAAAATATTTTAAAGCCAAATGATAAGGTTATAAATTCCAAGAATGTCTGATCCTTAGCCTTAAATATTTTATTGTATTTCATCAAACCATCATGAAAACTTAAGGCAATTTTAACTAACAGGAAATGACTAAGTGATATTGTGGGAAGTACAATTAAAAAAAACTTTGCTATTGAGTAGTACCTTACACTCAATGAAGCTAATATATTCTATTTTTAGTGTGAGAAATCTAACTTTCCAAATTTTATTTTCTGTGTAGCATACAGAATATCCTCAATGTAGATTTTTGTACATGTAGGCAACTGGTTAAATGCTAAGTAAAATTTAGAAAATAAAAATACTTATTTTTCAATTACATACAAACCGATTTTCAATGACTTATATTTTTTGGACTCTTAAATGTATTTCAGTTTCTGCTATGTTTAGAAATGTAAAATAACTTTCTTTTCTTTTTTTTCTCCCCCTCTGGAAATACTATTCCCTAAAGATCAGTTAGCAATATTGATCTTTAGGGTATAGGATTTCCAGGGAGATACTCATTAATGTAAACAACATTTACAGCTTTATCTTTTTGCCAGATTAATATCAAGATGCTTAAGCAACACATCATTCTATTTGCTATAATTTATCTTTCACATACTTTTTATATAAGTCTCTTATGCATCTCAAATACTTTTTAAAACATGCTGACAAAATAGAGACATGTAGAGACTATATATTTTTATTCTATAATTATCTTTCTTAAATAGGCTTTATGATAGCCATAACATTTCACAATTATGTACACTTCCTGTTCAAAATGCTTTGTAGCATGTTGCCGATATTTTACATTACAGTCATTGCTACATTGTGAATTTGAGTGGAGATATCTTCCATTTATATGTGCTTCGTAGCTATGTACCATAAGTAAACCACAAGCATATGTTTTATTTTTTCCCATTTCCCTGTTTTTGTATGTAACAGGTTTGGTTGGTTGGTTTTTTACATTTTTAAATACTCATTTCCTATTCTGAATAGTTCTGAGTTCTGAGTACTTCAGGACGCTTTTCCTTTTCCTTTTTTTTTTTTTAAGACCACTTTGAGATGTCCATAATTCTGATATAGGATCAGTCCATGCTTTCTAATACTGGATATACTAATATGTGTTTCAGTAGTAGCAAGTTTCCTCTTAATTTTTTTAAGAATTAATGTCATATTATGACAATTGAGGTATATCTTGAATTCCTATTTTCATGTGACTTTGTTTTGTGATCCCCAAACCCCTCATTATTATATTGTTGTCATAAGCTATTGTTGAATCTTGTGACTGTTACTTGATATTGTTCCTCATTTGGAAATGTCATTAAATTTCTTCTCTGAAGTCAATTTATTAGTTTTTATGAGCTCAAAACACAAGCTCTGAAACCTAATTACTAGAAACCTAATAACATAGTCATGAGATAACACCAGGGTATTATTTACTGAGGCAGAAAGCCCAAAGCCATTTATTTTCATACCAGACTAAGCCTGGAGTTAGAATAGTAAGGTACAAGGGCCTATTAATTGAAATCAGTAGCAGTTTCTTCATATCTTTTGTTTATGGTTCTGGTGTGTTCTACACCACAGTTGATTTCTTCCTTCAGTTTTACCAATTAAGAAACTGATCTCCTACGAACGATAGTAACTTTTAAAATTTCGTAAGTAAATGTAGCAAAGTACTTTTTTTATTATATGTTATTAGGGTTTAGTCCCAAACTTTATATCTGTTTAGAGATATCTAAAGTTTATATAATTAAAATCATGTATCATTTATTGTTTTTTTTAATATTTCTTTCTCTAGGTCTAAAATCCAAAAGCATTAGTGATCTGGTAAAGAATATAGTAAGAGAACAATTTAAAGTTTTTCAAAATGAAATGCAAGAGACTGTAGCACAGCTCTTCAAGACTGTATCCAGCCTATCAGAGGACCTTGAAAACACCAGACAAATAATTCGGCAAGTTAATGAATCCGTGGTTTCAATAGCAGTCCAGCAAAAGTCTGTTTTAATGCAAGAAAATAGGCCCACTTTAACTGATATACTAGATCTAAAGAATCACATTGTGAATATAAGACAAGAA
This sequence comes from Acinonyx jubatus, assembly GCF_027475565.1. NCBI lineage: Eukaryota > Metazoa > Chordata > Mammalia > Carnivora > Felidae > Acinonyx > Acinonyx jubatus. The sequence goes on along the minus strand of NC_069382.1, from coordinate 128,209,564 downwards.
ATGACTTTTACATGTGAAAAGCCTATTAAAGAATTAGAAGCAAAGCAAATTCACTTAGAAGGTGCTTTAGAACAGGAACACTCAAGGAGTGTTCTGTATTATGAATCCCTCAACAAGACTCTTTCTAAAATGAGGGAAGTACATGAGCAGCTTTTATCAACTGAACAAGTATCAGATCAGAAGGGTGTTCCAGCTGCTGAATCACTTAGCAATAATGTCACTGAGTACATGTCTGCTCTACATGAGAATATGAAGAAGCAGGGTTTGATGATGCTGCAAATGTTTGATGATTTGCACATCCACGACAGCAAGATTAACAATCTCACCATGGCTTTGGAGATGGAGAAAGAATCTGTCAGAAGTGAATGTGAAGACATGTTATCCAAGTGCAGAAATGATTTTAAATTTCAAATTAAGGACACAGAAGAGAATTTACAAGTTTTAAACCAAACACTGGCTGAGGTTCTCTTTCCCATGGACAATAAGGTGGATAAAATGAATGAGCAGCTAAATGATTTGACTTACGATATGGAGATCCTTCAACCCTTGCTTGAGCGGGGAGCACCATTTAGAGAGACAATGACATATGAGCAACCAAAAGAAGCAGTAGCTACAAGGAAAAAAGTGGAAAATCTGATTATTGCTGTCAACACCCTAAATATTCTTATCAAAGAACTTTCAAAAAGACACAACTTACTTAGGAATGAAGTGCAGAGCCGTAGTGATGCCTTAGACAGACGTATCAATGAATATGCCCTGGAAATGGAAGATGGCCTAAATAAGACAATGACTATTATAAACAATGCCATTGATTTCATTCAAGATAACTACATGCTAAAAGAGACTTTAAGTACCATAAAGTATGATCCTGAGGTCCATCACAAATGCACCCAAAATATGGAAACTATTTTGACATTTATTCCTCAATTCCAACGTTTGAATGATTCTATTCAGATGTTGGTCAATGACAGTCAGAGATACAGCTTTGTTTTGCAAGTTGCCAAGGTCCTTGCAGATAGTACTACAGATGAGAAACTAAGTCAGTCCAACTTTCAAAAGATTTATCAAATGTTCAATGAAACCACTTCCCAAGTGATAAAATACCAGCAAAATATGAGTCATTTAGAGGAGAAAATACTCTCAGCCACAAAGATTTCCCAAAATTTTGAAACTAGGTTGCAAGGAATTGAGTCTAAAGTGACCAAGACACTCATACCTTATTATGTTTCACTAAAAAAAGGCAATACGGCTACAAATGAGAGAGACCAAGCTATTCAACTGCAGGTACTAAGTTCCAGATTTAAGGCACTGGAAGCAAAATCCGTTCACCTTTCAATTAATTTCTCTTTACTTAACAAAACTCTGCATGAAGTTTTAATGATATGTCATAATGCTTCTACAAGTATATCAGAACTGAATGCTACCATACCTAAGTGGATAGAAGGTTCCCTGCCAGATATTCAGCTTCTTCAGAAAGGTCTGATGGACTTTGTGGAATCAGTAATTGAAATAAAAACTCGAATTGCCATATCCAATTTAACTTGGTGTGTGAATCAAACATTGTCTGGTAGTCTTGCAAATATTGTCAAGTCTCAGAAGCAAATAAAACTATTGCCGAAGAAACCCAATTCACTTAAAAAACCAACAGGGAATCTTACCACTGTCCTGATAGGCCGGACCCAAAGAAACACAGACAACGTTCTAGTTCCTGGTAAGCTATTGCTGAAAAAATAAGTTTTAATTTCTTTCAATTTAAAGGGTACTTAGTAGATCTGTGTGGTTTATCAAGTCCATAAAATATAAAAGGCTCTTTCTTGAACTTGGGTAAATAGTTAAGTAATTCAAAGATCACTGATGTACCATTTGAATGAGATTCCTTCCGATGTAAATTAAGCATCAAAACAAAACAAGTGCTTATAATGCAAATATTTGTCTACATATTTCTTAACTTTTCTTTTTTTTCTTTTCTTTTTTTTAATGTTTATTTATTTTTGAGAGATAGAGAGAGAGAGACAGAGCACTAGTATGGGAGGAGCAGAGAGAGAGGGAGAAACAGAATTTGAAGCAGGGTCCAGGTTCTGAGCTGTCAGCACAGAGCCCAACATGGGGCTTGAACTCATGAACCATGAGATCATGACCTGAGCTGAAGTCAGACGCTTAACTGACTGAGCCACCCAGGTCCCCTCTTAACTTCTTTTCTTTTTAAATTTTTTTTAACGTTTATTTATTTTTGAGACAGAGAGAGACAGAGCATGAATGGGGGAGAGGCAGAGAGAGAGGGAGACACAGAATCGGAAGCAGGCTCCAGGCTCTGAGCCAACAGCCCAGAGCCCGACACAGGGCTCGAACTCACGGACTGTGAGATCGTGACCAGAGCTGAAGTCGGACGCTCAACTGACTGAGCCACCCAGGCGCCCCTCTTAACTTCTTTTCTGACACGAACCTCTATAACACAATCAAATTTTCCCCTGTAGGACATTTTTACTTGCATATGTAATTAAGAAACGTATTAGATAATGAGCTCCTAGATGAATGTGACCATACTAAGTCTTATTCATTTTGGCATCATCTGACAAAATGTCTGGTATGCAATAGCAACTCAGTAAATATCTGTTCAATGACTGTCTGATTGAATGACTGCATAAGTGAGCAGGAATTCAGTTGGGTAGATCACAGAAAGCCATGAATGCTAAGCTAAGCATCTTAGTTCATTTAGGCTGCTATAACAAAATACCACAGACTGGGTAGCTTTCAAATAACAAGAAATGTATTTCTCACAGTTTCAGAGGCTGGAAAGTCCAAGATCAGGGTGTCAGCCTGATCATATTCTGATGAGGGCCCTCTTCCTGACTCACAGCTGGGGATTTCTTGCTGTGTTCTTACATGGTGAAAGTTATGAGAGATCTCTCTGCAGTCTCTTTTAAAAGAATGCTAGGGGTGTCTGGGTGGTTCAGTTGGTTGAGCATCCGATTTCAGCTCAGGTCATGATCTCACAGCTGACGAGTTTGAGCCCCGCGTCAGGCTCTGTGCTGACAGCTCAGAGCCTAGAGCCTCCTTCTGATTCTGTGTCTCCCTCTCTCTCTGCCTCTCCCCCGCTCATGCTCTGTCTCTCTCTGTCTCAAAACTAAAGATAAACATTAAAAAATTAAAAAAAAAAAAGAATGCTAATCCTGTTCATGAGCGCTCCACCTCCCAAAGTCTCCACCTTCTAGTATCATCAACTTTGGGATTGAGAATGTCAACATATAAATTTTGGGTAGACACATTCAGATCACAACACTAAGGCATTTAGACACGATTTTGTAAAAAGTGGTCTTTGAAAATTTGGAGCAATGGGTTGGGTGTGGTAAGAACTGTATCTCAGAAGCATGAAGTTAGCAGTAGTATACAACATGTCTGCAAAGCATGAAACTAGAGATGCCAGTTAGGACAGTATTAGAACAATAAGAGCCAGATCTAAGAAAGAGGTGGTTGAAACATAGGGCACAGATGTGAGACATGTTGCAAAAATAAAATTAATAGACAGCAGAAGAGTGGAAAAATTGATGATCCAAGGCAGCAACAAATCATGACTCGAGTCCTAGTGGTCTCAGTAAGTTTCTCTGTAACCTTACCCAAGTTCACCTGTCTGGGTCTCTGTTTCTTCTTTTTAAGTGATGGGATTGCATTAGGTGTTTTGTTGAGCTCACTGGTAGAAATATTTGCATAATGCATTATTGTGAAAAAGGTGAGCTGTTCACGGCCTGGATGCGTGGCACTTGGGGAGGGAGAAACCTAGAATATTCTGAGGTTTTGAATTTGGGAAATGAGAGGGTAGCAATATCATTAATAAAAGTTGTAAACACCCAAAGAGAAGCATAAATTTGGGAGGAAGGCGGAATTCAATGCAGTGCATATAAACTACTTAATAGTCTCTCTGAGAAAAGTGTTTTATGAATATGTTTGGCACATAAATAATATTAAATAATCTTTCCACAGTGAAAAGAATAGCTACCGATTCTCACTAAAAGAAATGCCAGTGTACCTCTCACATGAGTCTGCTGTTAAATTATATGCCCAGTTGGATGAATTTTTTTATTTTATAGCTTTCTAATTATGAGTGATCATTATTCTAATATCATATGACTTCATATTTAATCTCTGGATGTTTTGATAATATTAAATATCACAGAATAATACAAAGTCGAATTGTTTCTTGACTACCTAAATTATTGTATTTTACTTATGACTTCCTTCCAATTAGTCTGACCCAGGAAGACTAACCTGGTCATGTGCAGTCATAGAATAAACGATTCAGACTTATGTCTTTCCAAGGCAAAAGTAGTAGTACTTCATTACAAGATGTTCTTATAATAATTATTTTAAATTTTTTTAATGTTTATTTATTTTTGAGACAGAGACAGAGAACGAACAGGGGAGGGTCAGAGAGAAAGGGAGACACAGAATCTGAAGCAGGCTCCAGGCTCTGAGCCGTTAGCACAAAACCCGATGCGGGGCTCGAACCCACGGACCATGACATCATGAACTGAGCCGAAGTCGGACGCCCAACCAACTGAGCCACCCAGGCGCCCCTATAATAATTATTTAAAAAAAATAATCAGTTGTTCTTTTTTGCATTTTATTTCCATCTTCGGTCTTCCTGTGAACACTGCAAATGGGTTTCAGTTAAGCTCTATAGTACATGTGATCACACAGCAGGCAAACCATGTCATTTTTTTTTTCTTAAACCAAAAAATACCTGGATCCATATAGTAAGTATAAAATTTGAATAGCTTCAAAATTAGTTGAGGTAAAATGTTTAATAGAACTTAAGAACTTATAAACTTTTATAGTATAAAGAATGCATGTTAGGAGCTTAGGAAAATTATATTTAGATATTTATATAGCAGCTGACTCAGTATTGGGCTTAATGGGCTAATAATTAACTTAGTTCTGATCCTCTTTTTTCCAATGATGCCTTGATAAAGTTGCTTCTTGTTCTTTTATTTACTGGAAATAAAAAAAATTATAGGCTTATCTACCAAAATTAATAATTAATTAAAAGTTATTTATTTTATTTCAGTAAAGATAGCCAATAACAATGTCAGGGCAATAAAGATATATTGGCCTAATTCGTGAACTGAGTAGATAGATATTCACTTTATGTAGGACCAGCAGCATAATGCGTAGGATCCTTTTAGTGGATGCGTAGATATGCAAGCTCATTAAGCCAGCTTCTATGAGCCATAAAACCAATGGCACTCACTGAAAGGCTGAGCAGGTGAAGTCTACGCATGGTGATAAAACCAGTGGACTCAGGCTAAGTTCTCCTATAAGAATAAACCAATTGCAATTAACTACTCCTTTCATAACCTGTTTCATACTAGGGGTGGGACAGACTGGCACACTGGCTAAATATGGCTGTGTGTCCTTTGACCTTTGTTATTCTATTATAAATACCATGTAGCCAGAGTGTTCCCCTACCTAACCAACATCAGAAGATAATTTATCATCTTATGAATGTCACAATAATATTATTCAGATTATAGTATTTGCAGAATAGTAAGTTCAGTTAGTAGAATGAAAAAACCATATAAATGTCATTTAAAAATGTAATCTTAATTTTCATACTGATAACTTCCTTTGAAGCCTAATAATAGTAATATTATAATAATATAATATTGAATACTACTTATTAACACTCAGTATATATATCACAGGCGCTATAAAAATTATACTATATATTAGCCCATTTAACAATACTTATGAAATAGCTGTCATTGTTGTTATTGTTGACGATAAGTAAACTAACCCTCAGAGAGATGAACCGACCTATTCTGCTTAGGTTCGTGCAACTAGTTAGTGATGGAGCCTGGCCCCTGGTCTCTTGGACTCAGGGCTCAGTCCTCAACCACTATGCCCAGAGATTGTGTAGTAACGTTCACCCGCCTTTCTCTTCCTTCTGCTTCTGTTCAATGCATCAAATCTATCTCAGTGTCTGGCCATACCTAAATATTCCAGATGGCCAGGATTGATACTCACAGAGAGTTTCCTTTCTTGAAGATCCAAATATTGCCATTCATTCCTGCACTTACCAGGAATTAAAGGTGCTACTTTCCAGTTTGGATTTTCTGTGATATGGCCAGTGGGCAGTTGTCACTGAAAGTCACCATCAATGATTCACAAGATCTTTTTCTGACTGATGCAATAGAAGGGAAAAATTCAGAGTCCTCATCCCTATCAGTTCCTTGTGAGCCATCCGCATATTCAGCTACGTTAATCATGATTCCTCCTAGGCCAGTGCTGATAAGCTGTTCCAGTTGAATCACTAAATATTTGATTGTGTCTAAACAATATTCCCATATACACCAAGGGAGTTTCATTTCATCTTTGAAGATTTGTTTGTACAGCAATTGGCAGACTTGTCCCCGCAGAGAGGGTTTGGCTGCTTGCCTTCTAAGAGGAGCTGAATTCTGCTGCAACACGTCAGCAGCAACATCACTGAGGACGTGCATGCCCTCCTCATAAAACCACTGACTTTTTTTTGTGACCCTTTCCCAGTGCTTACCAAATATACTTAACTCTCATCATAAACTTCTTTTATTCATAATTGCCCCTTTAACCACTCCTCTTAAGAAAGATTACATTCTACATAAGACTTGCTGGTGTACTATACACTTCGTAAAATTATTGCTGAGGATATAAGTGATTTAGAAGAGAAAAATAGGAGCCTGGATATTTAACTGTTTTATACCATTTTAAAACCATATCTAATTTTTGTGACTGTGCATTGAGACAGTTATGATGACTATGGAGCACTGATTTTGGAATCAGGAAACCAAGATTCAGGTCCTGTCTGGCAATGTATTTATTTCTAACATGTCATTTATTTTTCTAAAACTTGCTTTCTTATTATAAAATATAGAATAATATATCTACCTCAAAAGTTTGTTTTGAGGATCATGGAACTAACTTGTATACAATACATCATTAAATTAGTTACATCCATATGACACAATTTTTTTTAGCCATACCTGATGTTTATGGTTTTTCTCTAATATTTTCAATTAACACTTGACATATAATCATTTACATATATCAACATAATTTACAGACTCATGGTATTCCATCATTCCCTATCTTTATAAGTCATTGTATTTTAAATTCAACATATGGGGGTGCCTGGGTGGCCCAGTCGGTTGAGCTTCCGACTCTTGATTATGACACAGGTCATGTTCTCACTCTCATAGTTAGGAGGTTGGAGCCCACATTGGGCTCTACAGTGACAGCATGGAGCCTGCTTGGGATTCTTTCTTTCCTTCTCTCTCTATCCCTTCCCTGCTTGCGCTCTCTCTCTCTCTCTCAAAATAAATAAATAAATATTAAAATAACTTCAACATATGTTTATAACTGAGTTAATGCCTATCATATAATGATAACTCAAAAAGAATAGGATATAAAATGTAAAGGCTTAAGTGTAAAAAAATGTATCTGTGTTAATAATTGCTGAAAAATACCTGCAAAAGTTTAATAATGGTCTTTTCCAAGGTAATTTCTACTCTTCATGTGTTTTTCCATATTATAAAAAAATGTGAGGTACATTTTCAAATATACCTCAAGATAACGAATAAGTTGGGGCACCTAGGTGACTCAGTTGGTTGAGTATCTGACTCTTGATTTCAGCTTACATCATGATCCCAGGATCCTGGGATTGAGCCCTGTGTCAGGCTCCATTCTAAGTGTGGGGCCTGCCTAAAATTCTCCATCTCTCTCCCTCTGCCCCTCTCCCTGGATTGTACTCTCTCTCTCTCTCTCTCAAAAAAAAAAAAAAAAAGATAACTAATATGTTGACTTCTGTACAAAATAGTTAACTGTAAGCTAATTAAATTTTGAAGGACAAGTGCTTGAATTTAGAATTCATGATATATTTTATAAGGTCTCCAAAACCACACACAAGTTTGGTGATCTGCCCGAAGCACTCATGGAACTCGGCATATAGTTATGTACAGAGCTAAGATTTATTATAGTGAGAAGATACCTGATAGAATCAGAGTGGGCAAATGATACAGGCAGAGTCTGGAGAAATCTTGTACCAGCTTTCTTATGCTCACTCTCTCCTATAAAGGAGCACACTTGTGTGTGTTCTTTCTCTAGTCCCCCTTGCCCCCCCCCACACACACACAAATGCAGTAATGTATGTGCAATATTTCTTACCAGAGAAGTCCTTCAGATGGTCAGCATTCAAGGGTTTTATTGGGGCTTGTCTTAGTCAATTCATGCTGCTGTAACAAAGTACGATAGATTAGGTGGCTTATAAACAATAGAAATTTATTCCTCCAGTTCTGGAAGCTGGAAGTCTCACATCGGTGCATCATGGTTGGGTTCTGGAGAGAACCCTCTTGCAGGTTGCAGACTGTACATGTCTTATATTCTCCCATGGCAGAAAGGGAAGGAGTGACAGAGCTCTCTGGGGTCTGTTTAAAAAAAAGGCATTAATCCCATTCATGAGGACTTCACCCTCATGACCTACTCACCCCCCCCCAGAGTCCCTACCTACCAATACTATCAGACTGGGGGGTGGGGGTCAGGATTTCAATGTATGAATTCTTAGCCAACACAAACATTCCATCTATAACAGGACTGGCCATGTAGGCACCCTCTGCCTAGCATCTACAACTGCAGACTCTCAGAAAAAAAACAGATGTTCAGGATACCCACATTGTTTGTACAAAAAGTCGGGGCACGGTGAATGACGCTTACCAATTAGGAAATGGCAAGAAGCCAAGTGCCCAGATGTGGGCTAAGGACAAAACCTTGCAAGCAGGCCTCTCTAAAGCTAGCAGTCTCAGGCCTGCTCCATTAATTCTTTTCTGTTCATGATCGTAAAGATATTCATTATGTCAGAATTGATTAGCAAGCCTGTCTGCTGGGGATAGTCTCCCCAGTTTGTGTCAATAAAACATACCAGTGTTGGAGAGAATATTAAATGTACTATTTTCGTTCATGATTCCTGGGAGAAGAAAAGACTCCCCAGATTTCCATGTGATTCTCCTTCAGATGGAAGGATGACAATTGAGGAGAGGATGCTGACAAAACTGACAGGCCCTTCCTGTACCTTGTCTTGGAGTAAAGTGTCCATGGTATCTGAGGCGAGCAGGCAGAAACTCATGTGTTTGATACTCACATCTGAACCAAAATTTGTTAACACATGGTCTGACACAAAAAAGGAAAGGGGACAGAATACCAAGTCCCCATTTACACAGACACCGAACATGCTTAGGTTCTTTCTCCTGAATCACAGGAGCTATTTCTACAATAGACTATTCTTTGGCACCCAAGAGTTGAAAACAGATTTGATTATTAACTGGTCCATAACTAGGGGCTCCTGGGTGGCTCAGTCGGCTGAGCATCTGACTTCGGCTCAGGTCATGATCTCGCGGTTCCTGAGTTCGAGCCCCAAGTCAGGCTCTGTGCTGACAGCTCAGAGCCTGGAGCCTGCTTCGGATTCTGGGTCTCCCTCTCTCTCTGCCCCTCCCCTGCTCACGCTCTGTCTCTCTCTCTCTGTAAAAAATAAGTAAACATTAAAAAAAAATTTAACTGGTCCGTAACTAAATACAATGAATAGATGTCTTTGTACTGGCATCAAAAACACTATAAATTGAAAATTGCACATGATAGTATGATTTCATACATGAGTTATCAAACACGAGAAGGAAAGGGTAGGGATTATTAAATCACATATTGTGAACTACTGTCTGAGCAGACATTATAGTTACATCTTGACAAAAAATTGAAGCATAAACATAATAGCTGTACCAAATTTTAACTGCACATGAAGTTTGAGAAACATTTGTCAATTTCACTATACATAGCTTAAAAGTGACCCTGAAAAGAAGTAATAAGTATTTTATTATAAGATTACTTTGAACTATTCAAATATGTTTATGTTGAATACCATTCTTTGGGGGGAAAATATGACATGTCACCTTTACTGATATCATTATTGATCGATTTATTTTTTTTAATTTTTTTAACGTTTATTTATTTTTGAAACAGAGAGAGAGAGACAGAGTATGAGCAGGGGAGGGTCAGAGAGAGAGGGAGACGCAGAATCTGAAACAGGCTCCAGGCTCTGAGCTGTCAGCACAGAGCCCAAGGCGGGGCTCGAACTCACTGGTCGTGAGATCATGACCTGAGCCGAAGTTGGACGCTCAACCAACTGAGCCACTCAGGCACCCTGACATTATTGATCGATTTAAACTCAAGACTCTTCAACTCCAAAAAATTACCCATAATATCATTACACAGTGTGTGGAGAATTAAAGAAATCAGTGAAAGAAAGCTATTGCATGGCATTGTGCCAGAATGATAGAGGAACCAAAATATACATCTACCTTTTACCAAAAAAGAAGGCCATTTTTATGGTTAATCAATGCTCCTTTAAGAATTCTTTTCTAGACTTTATAATCATAAGCAAGTGTTAAATTTTAAAATAGGTATGGATATTTAGATTTGAGAGGCATCAGCATAAAGACAGTGTTTTGAAACTCTGGGTGTGGGTGAGATAAGCCAGGGGAAGGTATGCATTCTACAGAGAGATGGGAAATAGAGCAGAGTCAGGGGAACAACATCCTCCAAGGGTGGTGGAGAAAGAGAAGTGAGGAGAGAATAGTGAGAAAAGAGCAAGAAGTAGTAGGACAAGCATACCTCAGGTGGATGTTAGCATCTGATTGTATTCTGCAAGACTGCCGTATTACTGGAAGTTATGAAAAGTCCTCAAGTAACCCAAATAGTTATCTGGGTACTAATGAGATGGCATCAACTCTACTTTCCAAATATCGCCTAAAATCAGTGACTTTATTGTAATCTAAGAAATGTTCTTAAAAATCTCAAATTGCATATCTACCTCTAGACCTTTAAAAATAGCTTCCTAGATTAAAGGTGCAGTAAAAGTATCAGATAATTTTTATAATTCAGTGTTATATTACCCCAAAGTGTTGTGCTCAAACTAATTTAAGCAGTTTTTCTCTTAGGGTCAAATAACTTAGGATTATTAGTTATTTGAAAATAGTAACAGTTCCTAACTGCTCAATTCGACAAATATAACTGAGTGCTAAATGGAATCAGGTACTGTTCTAGGTATTTTGGATACATCATAACTTTTTTTTTTTAAAGCTATCTTCCTGAAGTTTACACTCTAGCAGTGATAGAGGAAAAAACAATAAAAATATAAATTGCATTATATGTTAAAGGTAATAAATGCTATGCAGAAAAGGAAAAGCAGAGAAAGGTAAGGGAATCAGTGTACTGCAGGATGCACCAGGATATGCTGGGAGCAGATTACAACCTTATTAAATAAGATGATAGGATAGGCTTCAACTGATAGGAAAATAGTGAAGTCGTAAAGAAACTGGGAATATAAAGATAAAGAAAGCAAGACTCTGGCTCAGAGACTTTGTAGTTTTGTTTTAACAAAAGTTGATCATAGAGGATGTGCCTAGAGAGCAATGTGACATTTGGTTGTTGTTATGTTTTATGTATTTTTATTATTTTTAAAATTTTTCATATGCTGATGAACACTACATAGTTATAAAACTATTTTGAATATGAAAGAAATATAGCAAAGTATGTACTAAGCACTAAATGAATGCTATATGTTTTCATTATTATAAGGGTTTTATTTCTTATTAAGAACTGGGTGTTTGGGCAAATCTCATGTAAGAGGGAGATTTGAGCTGAACATTCATTAATCAACCATTTACATCCTGTGTTGAGTATACTATGTTCAGATTCATTCTCTTGGTAACAAAGATTTTTTTTTAACATTTATTTATTTTTGAGAGATGTAAAGAGATACAGCACAAGCTGGGGAGGAGCAGAGAGAGAGGGAGACACAGAATCCAAAGCAGGCTCCAGGCTTTGAACCCTCAGCACAGAGCCTGACATAGGGCTTGAACTCAGGAACCATGAGATCATGACCTGAGATCATGACCTGAGCTCATGTCCTGAGCTGAAGTCGGATGCTTAACAGACTGAGCCACCCAGGCACCCTGAAGATTTTTAAGCAGGAATATGGCTAATCATGTATGTGCATCATTAAGTTTGAGTTCTTTAGACAGACCAGTTAGAAAATCATTATAACAGCTCTGGCATGAATAGATGAAGACAGGAATAAAATGGAAGCTGGGAGTATCAGTTAAATGTGAATATATATTTAGTAGAAATTATCTAATTGAAAATACAAAGACTTAGAATGAAGAATAACAGCAAAGTTTGAATAAAGCATCAATCCCATAAAGATTTCCACTAATGGAAATAGGAACATTAAGGAGGAAGCACAGATATATACAGGAAAGGAAGTTTAGTCTGTGATACATTAGTTTAAAAATCAATTATTTCTGCAGCAGCGCCTGGGTGGCTCAATCAGTTAAGTGGCTGACTCTTGATTTCAGCTCAGGTCATGGTCTCATGTCTCATGGTTTGTGAGTTGGAGCCTGGCATCGGGCTCTGTGCTGACAGTGTGGAGCCTACTTGGGATTCTCTCTCTCCCTTTCACTCTGCTGCTCCCTGCCTCTCTCTCTCTCTCTCTCTCTCTCTCTCAAAATAAATAAACTTAAAACAAATCTATTTCTATCAAAAGTTCATAAGTTAATTAGTAATGTAAGCCTCAAATAAAAAACTGGTTTGCAGGTAAAAGTTGGAAATTACTTGCACGGAGGTGATGTTCAAGGACACAGAAGTAAATTAGAAAGCTAAAGAAAAAGAAAAGAAGATAAAAACATGGAGATATCCTATGTTTGATGAAAGCGAGAAAGAGAGAGAGAGATCAATGAAGGAAAAAAAGAGAAGGAGTGATAGGAAAGTATATGTATCACAGAACTCAATCTTTAAGAAAAAAGAAAATGAAAACAAACAAACAAAAAGAAAGCATAGGGATGTGGAAGGATGCACAGTCTGTGAGTTTTGACAAATGCAGTCATATGATCACCACAACAATCAAGACAGAGAACCTGTCCATCACCCATCACCCCCTCCAAATTTCCTTATGTACCTTTGTAGTCAGACTCTACCTCTACTCCCAGTCACTGGCAACAAGTGGTCTGTTGTCTTTCCTCACAGTTTTATCTTTTCCAGAATATTTCATAAATGAAACGCATGTACGTAGGCTTTTGAATCTGCCTTCTTCCACTTAGTACACTAGGTTTGAGATTCATCTGTGTTGTTGAATGCATGCCTTTTTATTTCCCAGTAGCGTTCCACTGCATGGACGAACCACAGTTTGTTCATGCATTTCCTAGTTTAAAGATATTTTGGTTATTTCCAGTGTGAGGTGATTATGAATAAAGCTGCTATAAACATGCATGCATAGGTTCCTGTGTGCACACAAGTTTTCATTTCTTTTGAATAAATACATAGCAAAAGCATAGCTTGCTTGTAAAATAAGCATAGTTTTACTTTTATAAGTAATGGCGAACCACTTGCCATTTCCACTAGTAATGTACAAGAATTTCTCCACAACCTTGCCAACCCTTGGTATCATCAATATTGTTTATTTTACCATTCAGTAGGTGTGTAGTTGTATCTAACTGTGATTTTATTTTGCATCTTCCTAATGACTAATAGTGTTGAACACATTTTAATGTGTTTGTCGTTTTTTAAATACTGTTTTTGATTAAATGCTATGACTTTTAAGAAAAAGGTGACAACAGTTGATGATATCTAATAGAAACATTTAATTTCCTAGGTCATGTCTTAAGATAAATGAATGATAGGGTCTCCTGGGTGGCTCAGTTGGTTAAGTGTCTGACTTTGGCTCAGGTCATGATCTTGTGGTTTGTGAGTTTGAGCCCTGTGTCGGGCTCTGTGCTGACATCTCAGAGCCTGGAGCCTGCTTCAGAATCTGTGACTCCCTCTCTCTCTCTGTCCCTCACCCGCTCTTGCTCTGTCCTTGTCTCTCAAAAAGTAAATAAATGTTTTTTGTTTTTTTTTTTAAAGATAAGTGAATGATAATTTAATGACAAGGTTAGAGTAAATCTTCTGGGACAGAGCGAATACATTTGCGAAGGATTGCTGATAGGATTAAATGAGTTTTAAAGCTATATTTGAAAGGCTGAGAAAAAAGATCCCAGAAAAAGTATCAAGAACAACAGATGTGAGTTAAAAAGAAGAACAAAAATAAAAACTGATGACTTGAAGGAAAAGTAGTAAAGATGGTCAGAAACAGTATTTCCATCCATCTATCCACCAATGGATAGAATATGAGTAATTAGAACAATGGGTTTGGAAACTTAATATAAGCAAATAAATACACTTCTCTAAGTTGTTGGCAAGGAGCATATGAAGCACTTTTAGAGCAATGGAAAGATAAACCTTATTTGAAAGGAACAATTTTGATAAATGCGGACACAGACTAATGCTGAAAGTTAATGTATCCATAAGTATGAGGGTGGAATCATTTTAGAGAGCATTGGAATTGGAATGAAAAATAAAGTCCTAATGTTGTATGGGAATGTTACCTTGACCTAAGTTGTGCAGTAGATTTGTACATCATACTCTTCTCTGTATATGACAAAACTGGCCCAGAGGCAATGTCAAGTTTCCTCGCTCCTCTTTGGAAACTCCATTCTGCCCCAAGCAGAGATCAGGGTTATCTTCCCTCTGCAATGTTATTGTTTAAGGAGGGAGAAAGAAAGAAAGAAGAAAGAAAGAAAGAAAGAAAGAAAGAAAGAAAGAAAGAAAGAGATCTTGATGCTAAAGCAGAACTAAGGAATAAAAATGCAAAATGAATTAGGTAAATACTAAATAAAATGACAGTAAAATATATTAGATAAAATGTATTATATATAACATTATATGTAATATAAATAAAAATAAAAATGAAGAAGACATCCATATAACAGGCCACTTCATTTTATTTATTTATTTTAGATTTATTCTTAATTTTATTTATTTTGAGAGAGACAGAGAGAGCACAAGTGGGGGAGGGGCATAGAGAGGGAGAGAGAGAGAATCCCAAGCAGGTTCCGTGCTGCCAGCGCAGAGCTTGATGCAGGGCTCAAACCCACAAACCCATGATATCACAACATGAGCTGAAACCAAGAGTCGGACACTTAACCAACTGAGTCACCCAGGTGCCCCTGCCACTTCATTTTTTTCATTAACTATCTATTGAGTAAGTGTTGAATGACCCCTGAGAAAGATTGAGGGGACAGAGTGGTAAATTCAACACACTCTCTCTTCTCATGGACCTCATAGATTTCACAAGTAATTATAATAGAGAACGACAAATATTAGCAAAGGCAGAGTGCTTTGAAAATGTAAGGAGTTCTCCAGTCAATTCAAGTTTTACGTGAACATTTATGAAATGTAGAAGTAGGATTAATAAGAAAGTGTAACTTGAGTACATATTAGGAGCCTGAAAGCAAAGACCAGAACAAATTGAAGCTTATGAAACATTCCAAGTCAACGGCAAAGGAATTTTAGTCATGTTCAGAGCAGGGAAATGAATATTGAAAGATTAGTTATGCTACTTACCCAAGATAGTAGAATGTTGAGTTGGCAGAACTGTTCAACTAATCATACTGACCTCCACCAAAGAAAATAAATGGCCTATAAAGAGTTTAAGAGGTTACTGAAGCCCAAGGTAGGAGAGAAGCTGTGGAAAGTTTGCTTGAGATGATTCCGTGTCTCTAGAAAAACATGCCAATGACATGATAGCATCAAACTCTACCTGGTCTTTGAAAATGTGAAGAAAGGATAGAGTGTTGGGCTAAGAATGTGGTCATCTATTCAATCTTTCATTAATCTGTTTATTCAACTTTATTTTATTATTTTTAGTTTTTAATTTCACTCCAGGTGGTTAACATACAGTGCTATTAGTTTCAGATGTATGATATAAATGATTCAAGAATTCCATACAACACCCTGTGCTTTGTCATTTCACTTTAAAAAGACATTTTAGCACTTGGTATGTCAGGCACCGTGCTGGTCAGTAGTGACACAAAGTTTAATAGAGGATCCAAGCCCTGACTTCACAAAAGCTCACAATCTAATCGAGAGTCAGGAGGATACGTGAGCAATTACACTACAGTTTGATAAATTCAACATGAGAACTTCTGAGCGTCTGACAATAAGACAATTAATGTAATTAATCCTATTGGCAGGGATGAGAGAAGATTTCAAAAAGAAAATGATGCTTTTAGGGGGTCTCATTTTTGTTGTTAATTCAAGAAAAAATTGCCTTTTGAGCACAAGCGTATGCAAGAACTTATAAAGATGCCTAACCACTTTTTAAGTATTTTAGTAATAAGGTAGAAATGTGAGTCGGATGATGTACAAAAGTAGATTTTAACTGATTGTATAACCATAAATAGTTTCAATTTATAAATCAATGTCAATCAGTCTTTAGTTGTCTGTTATAAAACTCTGTGCTTGACACTGATCCATTAAGTATTTTCATCAGTGACTTAGATGAATTTAGATAAAACATAAGTTTGAAAATGATGAAGCTGGGAGTGTTAATTTAAAACATTGTATACAGAATTAAAGAACAGTTTCTATGGACAGATGGTAAATCAAGTCTAATAAAATAAATGTAATTATTGGTAATAATTACAAATCCATACTAAAATGAATTAAACATGAGATTTTAGATAATTTCGGTGACATCAGAACATAGAAGACCTGTTATGACACAATGTAATGCAGTTGCAAAAATTGAAAATGAACACTTAATACTTATGTAATATTAACAAAATTATAAGGTCATTTCATTTCAGTATGAGGTCATAACGGGCAACTGTTACTGTAGCCTGTTCTAATTAGAGTCAATTCCCAATATATCCAGTTCTGGAAGACATGGCCATAATTTTATGTATCATGGTGTGGATTGTTTAAACAGGAATTTGGAGACCAGAGTTGTCTAAAACATCAAAGAAGGCAGAGAAAAGGACTTAAAACACAAGTGGCAGAAGCAGGTGCAGACCAGTGTGTGAGGCTCCCTGGACAGGTATTCAGTAGGAACATGAGATGCCCCAGAAGGCAAACCATGTGTATTCTCAGCAAGTTCCAGCTACTACAGCAATAGGAGCAATCAAACTCAAGTGAACCCCTCCTCCAGATGAATGAGCCTGCAAAGGAATCAGAATAAAGAATAAAATGTCATCCTCTGAAACAACTCAGAGAGAACAAGGAAATACCCTATTCCTAGAGGTAATGGAATGGGAGGGAGGAGAAGAATGAAAAGCACATCCTACACATTAAATAGAAAGCAAAGGCCCTGGTTTTATAGAATCACAGTAGAGCCAGTAGGAATACAAAAAAGTACATTTCTAGAATTTCTGAAGTTCTCCTTCCTCGAATAGGTTTGATCCCTGATTCATGCATGGGGGCAGAGTCTACAGGTGAGAATAGCATTTTCCAATCTGGGAAAATAAGACTTATAGAGCTGATCAGATTGCATAAATAATTCAGTGTCCCCTCAGCGCCACTGCACAGTTGATTCATTCTTAATGAAACACTGTAATTGAACACTACCCTGTGAGTCGATCACTGGGCTAGATTCGGAGAACATGAAAACAGATGAAGCCAGTGCTTTGACATAAAGAATTCACATTTCTATAGGTAATGGAGAATCACTGAAGTTTTTAAAGCTAGGAAGCAATGAGCGAGGTTTTAGAAAGATAGGTAACAGTAAATGGAAGGGTTTAATAACCTATTCACTTGGTTGAGAAATGATGTTAAAAAAAATGTAGGCCAGTTCGAGACATTTTTTAAAAGATAATACATACATGTAGTATTTTCCATAATGAGCAAAGTAGTTTATGGAATATTGAAGAAAATATATCAAAATAATTTAAACCAATTTCTAATTGTGTAATATATATTTTCTTTGCAAAAAAATTCTAATAATACAGGCATGTAGTTTGGTCACATTATATGTGAATTTGAAATACTTAAATATGAGTTATAATGTATATAAGATATTTACAGATCTCACTTCTTGAGAAAAAGGTTAAACAAAGCAAATAACCCTAAATTTAAAAATCAACAATCAGGATTAGAAATGAGTAAATTGTAAACTGTTTACACTTTTGTCACAAGGTGGCGCCATAGCGGTAACTGTGGCCGGTAATGTGTTCCCTAACCTTTTCTCTGTTTACATAATTATGAATTACCTTTATAACCATATTTATAATTTGAGGTTTTCTAAATAATTGAAATTATTCTATATCTAATGAGTGAACTGGAACTTTCTGCCTTCGGTAAATCAAATGGGTCAGAAATCTATCTCATTCTTTAACTGCTGTCTAATATTCCTTAGGAAAAGATACCTATAATTTATTTTACAATGAAATGGTCATTTAGGTGTCTTATAGTTTTTCACTAATGCAAATTATGTCATAGAGAACATTTTTTAACAATTCTCTTTGTATACATAGGCAAATGTCTCTGGATTTTATATTCTTTCAGGAGAAATTTCTGGCTTTGAGCACATGAGCCTTTTTAATTCTGATAAATATGGTTAAATTGTTCACTCAAATGTTCTAACAATTTAAGGTCTAACCAACATTGTATGAGAATGCCCATTTTTTTCCATAACTGAATATTTTCTGTCTTCTTAAATGTTGCAACCTGATATAAAAATGGTGGTGAAAATTTACTATTCCTTAATTAGTGAAGTTGAATAGGCTTTAAAAATGTTAATGAACTTTTGTGGGTTTTGTTCAGTATTTGGCCAGTTCATATCACTTGTCCATTTTTCACTTTTTTTCCCACAATCCTTTGGATTGATCAGAGCTTTTCATATCTTATGGATATCGTTCGTTCGTTGTGTTTGTCAAAAAATTTTTCTCTTAATCTGTCACTCATCTTTGAACCTGATGATGATGACTTTCACTGCAAATGTGTTTTGTTATTGGGTGGTCAAAGGTCAGGATTTTCTCTTATGGCTTCTGGATCTTTGTTTTGTTTTGCTTTGAGTTCTCCAAAATGTTACAGCTCTACAAAGATATTCTTTTCACTTGATTGTAATATCATTGTATGGATTGTTTGGGTTCATGTTTTTGTTTTTTTATTTTTTATTTTCTTTTTACACTTAGTGTTTTTGTATGCGGAAAGTACGTTTTTACGAATATTTAATTTATATTAGCACCATGTATGTACCCACGTTTTTCCTTCTCCAATGATTTGAAGTACTACCTTTATCAGTTCCAATATATATAAGTCTGTGTCCAGATAGCCTATTCTGTTCTACAGTTAAGCAAAATCTTAACATTTTCACGCAATGGATTGTCCCCACTTTGAATATCACAGAATGACCCTCACTTCGAAGAAGCAGTAAAAGGAGCTCAGAGAGTTAAGAGGTTTCATGAAGTCCTGGGACTATACTGGCGGCCAACCTGGGCCTGGGAACCCATTTTTCTCATTTCTGCTTCAATGTTTTTCCCATTCAACTGCAAACTATAATTTAAGATCAACAAGAAAATAGGTCACTTTCAGCCTCTCTTATCTCGATTCTTTCTTTTTCAGGAACAGAGGGGTATTCAGACTGCAGTAGGTCCCCATGCCAGAACGGAGGCACATGTATAAACGGAAGGACTAGCTCTATCTGCGCCTGCCGACATCCGTTCACGGGTGGTAACTGCACCATCAAGCTGGTGGACGAAAATGCTCTGGCTCCAGGTAGGAAAGCGCACGCAGCCTTGGATTCGCTCAATGTCATAAAAACATTGTTTGAAAATATTCGCAACTGATTAATCTGGACTCTTGTGAGGATTAATTCCTTTTACTTCTGAAATTTACCGAATGACATACATGATTTACAAGCGGAAATGTCTGGCAGGTAAATCCATATTGATGTACCCTTGTTGAAATTTTCAATTTTGATATAATAGAGGCAGTCTTTTTTTTTTCTTGTACATCTTAAAAGAAAACATAGATGTACATACCTGATTGATATAAACTTTCTTCTCAAACAAGTACAAGAAATATACCTTTGATTCATATCAGATATGGTCGTTTAAATGAAGCTTTAATAAGTAATTAGCAGCATGTCTTCTATGAAGGTTAAGCTAACAGTGCCATTGTGACTGGGTGAGACTTAGAATATGCTCAGACGTACTAAGTAGAACCAAATGCCTTTTTTGTCCATTTACCTTCGTAAGTATTGCTTGTTACAAATTAAGAGTGTACCATTTCTGATTTTTATACAAGAAAATATGTGCAATATTTAAAATATATTTTCTTTAATGATGGCAAAAACATATTTTAACTCAGGCTTTCTTCAATAATATGCTGCATGCCAAAGAGTAAATGTTTTAGTCTATTTTTAAATCTCAGCCTTTGTAAGTACATTTGGCATTAATTACATAGAAAAGTGCTTTTGTCTACTTCTCTATAGTGCATATGACTTCGTCTGGCTTCCGTTTTAGCCTCTAGAAACTGTTTGACAAGGTGCTGGAAAAATTGTTTCTACATCATGTCAGCTTCAATTCCTACTAGGGGCTTTAAAACATGCTGGCATAACATAATAACCATAGAGTGCTTTGAATTTCTTTATCTCTGGAGAGATCAAAGCAACAGGCAAATTAATCTTTGAGGCATTTCTATGAGGGATGTATTAAGCGTTATTATCATTCTATCCGGATCTGAATGGAGAAACTGAGGCTCACAGAGGGCAAATGATTTGAGATAAGCCAGCCAAGAGGCAGGCATATCTGCCTATGCCCTTGTTAAATCTGATGAATGACCTTTTTCCTTCTGGTAGCCCTTTTTATAACTGAGATAAAATGATAAAGAAATGGGGAAAGACAATATTTAAAAAAAAAACATGAAAATTGACTCCACTTTTTTTCCTCTAACAGATTTTTCCAAAGGATCTTACAGATATGCACCGATGGTGGCATTTTTTGCATCTCACACATATGGAATGACTACACCTGGTCCTATATTATTTAATAATTTGGATGTCAATTATGGAGCTTCATATACTCCAAGAACTGGAAAATTCAGAATCCCATATCTTGGGGTGTATGTGTTTAAGTATACCATTGAGTCATTTAGTGCCCATATCTCTGGATTTTTAGTGGTTGATGGAAGAGACAAGCTGGCATTTGAATCTGAAAATATTAATAGTGAAATACGCTGTGATAGGGTTTTAACTGGGGATGCCTTATTAGAATTAAATTATGGGCAGGAAGTGTGGTTGCGACTTGTAAAAGGAACAATTCCAGCCAAATTTCCCCCTGCTACTACATTTAGTGGTTACTTGTTATATCGTACATAAATTAGTATGAAAGACAGACTATCACCTTCACTGAGAAGCAGCCAGAGTTTTCCTTTATCTTTGCATGCACATCTGCTCTGTTTTTGGCTTTCTACATGAAATGAAAATCAACTTTTCTTTTAATCTGAGTAAGCCTGTAAGTTTGTTTATGTCATAAAATTATTTCACTATCTCTCGGATAACCTGTATACGAAGAAGTTTTGCTCGTAAAGGGATTTAGTGACACAGAAAACAAAGTGCATTTGTTGACATAATGATTTTTGTCTTCTCCAGTTAAGTAGTTTTAATATAATGTAATATGATTAAATGGCAATCATTCGATTTTGTCAGGCACAGTAGTCTCTACAATAAAATACTTAGCTTTTGTTATTCCCTATGTATATAAATATATAACATACATTTCCTAAGTTCAAAATTCAAATAAATTACTGAAAGACTGAGAAGTGTTTTGTTGTTGTTGTTGTTTTAACTTTGATTTTTACTCTTCATTATTGGATTGATCAGTTTTATATATTAAAATTTTCATTTGTAATCAAACTTAAGAAAGTTGTATTTGAAGCTTGAAATATGCTTAACCACCATTCTCTGTAATTTAGAGGTTAAAGTAGTAATTGACAAATAGTGGAACATTTACATCTATGTCTAAGCATGTATAAGTGGTCCTTTTACCTGCCTCCATTATACAATATCTACACGGAAAAAATAAAAGTTTCCTCTGACGAGTATCCTTCCAAGGCAGTGCAATCAGGCCTGCTCATCTTCTTTTAAAGGGGACATAAAATTCCAGAGTAATACTACGATTTATGTGATGTTCACTCTGTCCTGATTCTCTTCTAAGGAACTTACATGGAATGTCTCCTTGATTCCTCACAAAAACTCTTGTAAAGTGGGTATTATTATTATCATGTTTACAGTTGAGGAAACAGACACGGGGAGATTATAGGATGGACCAAGCTCCACAACCAGCAAGGACTGAGGCCGGATTTAGAACCAGGCCGGGTCTTCTCCAGAGTGGAGAGTCACCCTTCGTCTTTATTGCCTCCCATATATGTACCGCAATTTACTTGACCTCTTTAGCTTGTTTAGAGTATTTTATTATAACACCGTTAATATAGTGGACACCGTTAAATATACATTTTTTTCATGTTTAATAAAGTATTTCTGAAGAATAGGTTCCTATAAGTAAATAGTAAAAATAATAATGAAAAAAAGTCTGGCTTGGCAAACATTCTTCAGGAATTAATTTACTTATTGCTCACTAGAATCCTATGATATATACATATTAGACCAATGACATACATATTAAGTATTATCATCCTCTTTCTACTGTTAAGAAACTGAGGCTCACAGAGGGTAACTACAGCAAACTATGGGAAATTTCTGTAATAAAGGACTAGCATATTTTTCTTATTTTGATAAGTACTATCAAATTGCCCTTGAAAAGATTTGTGCTGATCCATAGTCCCCTTTTGCTCATGTAAAAAAGCATTCTTTAGCTCCTCTTCACCCTCATCAAAATTCACAATTTTTAAAATATTGCCAATCTTGAAAGTGAAAATGATGTTTTCTTATAGCAGAAACTTGAGAAGAATTCAAATTGGCCAAAACTTGAAAACATATGTCCATACAAAGACTTGTACATGAATGTTCATGGGAGCTTTATTTGTGATAGCCAAAAACAAGGTACCGCCCACATGTTTAGCAACACATGAATGGTTAAGCACACGCTTGTATATCCATACAGTAGACTGCCAAGCAATTAAAAGGAATGAACACGCAACAACATGTATGAAACTCCTAATAATAATGTAGGAGAAGATTTCAAACTGCAACCTGATAAAACTTGGCCAACCCTGCAGGAAAGTATAAAGTGAGTTGTTTGTTTTTTTTAATGAGTTATAATTGACATATAATACCATATTAGTTTTAGGTATACTATATGATGAATTGGCATATGTACATATTGCAAAAGGATTACAACGAGTTTACTTAACATTCATCATTTCACAGGGATGCCTGGGTGGATCAGTTGGTTAAGCGTCCCACTTTAGTTCAGGTCTTGATCTCACGATTCCTTAGTTCAAGCCCTACATCGGTATCTGCGCTGACAGCTCAGAGCCTAGAGACTGCTTCCTTGGGATTCTGTGTCTCCCTCTCTCTCTGCCCTTCACCCACTCACACTCTATCTCTCTTTCCCTCTCAGAAATAAATAAACATTTAAAAAAATTCATCACTTTACCTAATAGTTTTTCCTAGTGATGAGAACATTTAAGAATTACCCTCATAGCCACTTTCAAATATACAATCCAGTATCGTTAACTTTAGTATTGCCCATCAGAATCTCATGTTGAGCTGAAATGGCTGGGGATTCACACCCTTGCCTCACTCAGTAATAGACTCAGGCTGTCAGGGAAGAGTATGAGCTAGATACTGACAAGTGGAGGCTTGGTGACTCACAATTCTGTTATGTGTAAATGGGTCATTTTCAAAAATATTTATTATGTTTTGATAGTTTCTTTAGTGCCTGCTTAAAATTGCATCACAATCTAAACTGTTTTTCATTTTATTTTTTCAAGTACTCATAGATTAAATACAATTTTTGTCTTACAGAGACACTTTCAACATAGATTCTAATGATCTCAACATACTTTAATATTAGCAAAACAGAAGGAAGTAAATCATTTGACAATATTTTTCATTGCCATGCACAATTTAGTTAATTAAGTTTGTAATTAGATAATTAAGAATATTTAGCATCAAATGATGCTTTGGTGTTTGGAATTTTAATTATTAATATAATCCTTTGTTTTTAGACATATTTTAGAAATACATAAATGACAAAGAGGCATTGTAGTGACTTTTAAGTTGCTGTAATCTTGTTTGGCTATTTTTTTTTAATCCAGCCAGTATAATGTAAGACAATTAATTTAGTATGTTATGTTATGTTATTGTTATGACCAAACTTACTCATGGATAAAAAATACAGCACTGGAGTTTTCTTGATTTCTCCCATGGAGACAGCAACTTGCATGGCTATTATTTTGTACATTGAATTGCAGAGCCCTTCTCTGTCACAAGACCTTCCTGCCCAGCAAGCTCCTGAAGTACAATACGACCCTAGTTACTCATAACAACGTCCTATGCATTCATTCACCAATTATTTAATAAATACCTACTTCATGAAGGCAGGATAGATATTTTTAAATAATATAAAAATAAATATCAAATAAATCAGTACAGACGGATGCTACATTTGAAATACATTATCCAGAGTCATGCTGGCATTTACTACCAACAAAATCATCAGCAGCTCTGTCACAATGGGAAATGTATCTTTAATAACCATCCCCTCTTTTTCTGCATCTCTGACCAAGCTTCCACTACCTCCTTTGGATCACTCAAGAACTGAGAAAGTTCAGATTCAAAGCTAAGTGTGCCTAAATTACTCTTCTTTATTCTCTTTCATAAGTCAAAACTCTTATTTTAGAAGAATGAACTAATAAGATTTGAGCGTTAAGAAGTGACAAGCTTAATTTATGAAAATAAGCCATGTTGATTTTTGGTTGACTAGCCTATTTAATCTTCTTAGAGGGGATTTTTTTGTTATTATTCATCTGTTTCAAAATTTAAATTCACTGAATCAAATGAATTTGTATTTGTAGAAGTTCAGTTACATTATATGTAAATATATTATTTATAGTATATATTTACATTATATATACATTCAGTTACATAATAAAAAAGTTAAAATTTTCATTTATCTAATATATATCTAATATAAATATATACCTTTATCCAACATATAAATTATAATATATATATTTATAAAACTTAAGTTTTTTATCACATACTTTTCATCCAAGTCTAAAGAAAATGTACAGACAACTTGGTACCTTTAAAAAAAAAACAAACATTGCTTTTAGTGCCAACTTTTTCATATTAGAAGCAAGTTGAATAATATTCTTTGTCTTCATTAAAGGCGATCTTTAATGTAACAAAATTTTCCATATTATTCAAACCTGTTCGTCTTTCTACCCTCTATCCTTGCAAGGCACGTGCAGGACACATTAAAGCAGGAATGATCAACATGCTCGTGTTAGACTGTGGCGTTGATCTCCCCCGTCGGAGGCAGACATGTTTGCTGCCCCAGTGGTTTCAAACCCAAGGTTTCATCAACAAGCTGAGGAGGGTTCTAAAATCCCTTCCCTTGAGAGCTTTTACCACAGCTCAGTGAGAATTTTCAATGAGCTGTACCGCGTTTGTGTTTAGAGAAAACAACAACAAAGTAGCATTCATTTCTCTGGCCTGACATCCTAATTAAACAATCCCAAACTCCGGGAAAAGTCCAAATTTTAGAGTTTTTGTTACTTTTTCTTTTCTTTTCTTTTCTTTCCTTTTCTTTTCTTTTCTTTTCTTTTCTTTTCTTTTTTTTTTTTTATGGATTGCTTCGTGAATTGTCAAAGGCTTTAGTCAAAACATTTTCCGGTTACCAAGTGTTGAATGTAGTAATATTTAGAATATTTTAAAATCTTACTTTCATGGTTGAAAACATATCAGTCTATAGCAGATCCTGGTTGTAAGGTGATTTTTCCTTTTAGATCCAAATAGAAACTTAGAGCAAGCCCACTGAAGAGCACAGTAAAAGTGTTACCTGATACAACCTACGAGTTAGTGGTTTGTTCATTTTTTCTTTCAGTGTCTTTTCATTGTATTTGAATCTAAATCCAAAGATTTGGATTCATACACTTACTTGAATTTCTTATTTTTCAGATTAAAATTAATACTATATCAGATTCATTCAAGTTAAGAGTGAAAATACTACATGACACAATGCAAAGGGTGGGTGTTCTTATAAATACTATTCTACTTTCCTTACTGCAGCCACTAATTAACAAAATGACTCACTAGATTCTTCTTACCAGGATACGATTACAGATAGTTCTAAACTTTTATTTTATTTTTTTGTAATTTACTCCCCTCATGTATCTTTGCTGTCACCATCATTACCACTAAAGCATTTGACTGTGCATAGTTTGCATAAAGAGGACCACATGTCTATTTCTTTATCTATAATGAAGTCTGTGGATTAGGATGACAGTAATTTGTTAGAAAACATGTGTAGAAAGAATTCATTTATTTTTATTACCTAGCCATTTTCAAAAATGATTTGAGCTTGCTAGATGGATAATAAATGAGAAAAATATCAAACTTTGACAAAGATAGTGGCTACTTATACATCAAATACATGTCAAGGACATGTACTTTTTAAAATGTTTCTTCATTTATTTTGAGAGAGAGAGAGAGAAAGAGAGAAATCAGTGGAGGGCACAGAGAGGGAGAGACAGAATCCCAAGCAGTCTCCACACTGTCAGCATGGAGCCAAGTGTGGGGTTCTATCTCATGAACCATAAGATTATGACCTGAGCCAAAAGCAAGAGTTGGACGCTTAACCTACTGAGCCACCCAGGCGCCCCAAGAACATGTCTTTTTTAATCTTGATTTCTTAGATATATTCACATGCACTGATTTTCATGATTTGTCACGGAGTTATCTTGCTGTTAACAAAGAATATCCCACAGAGATGCCTCCCATCATCTCAAATCGTCCTTCAATTCCCTACTGTCCCTTACTCCCTATCCCATCATTGCAGATTTGCTATTTAACAAACATATTTAGATCTCTTTAATCCTGCCAAGGAGGCAGCTAAATACTGGAAATTATTCTGTAGATGAAATTTAAAAGACACTCCAGAGAGTGCATGTCTTTTTAATGTGACTTTCATTGCCTTTTCTGAATCTTGTCATTAAATCTTTTGAATCAGGATTCTATTTCATAAGCTCTAATTCTATTTCCTTTAAATGGTCAGCACACTGAGAGGTCATCAGTAGGTTTTAGTCATTCGCACTCTACATTAACAGCAAACTATGAACTCTACCCCCTGCAATGAATGGAAGCAATAACCAAAGACCATCACTGAGTTTCTGTAACATTTGGCTTCTCTCTTCCCATGCTGTATACTCAAAGTAGAACATGTTTGAGAAAACAACATCTATATACCTTAAAGGCATTCATCAGTATCATAACAAAAAAACCTAGCCTTTTAAATTTAAGTAATATATTATAGATATCATGAGTAATATTGGTATCTGAAAACTGGTTCTGTAGTCTATTTTGAAAAATAGACTAGGATGCTTATACAGCATCTGAGAATCCCATGAGGCCAGGTACCAGTTGCTTATTAATAATGTTCTTGGCATGGCAGCTAGTGGTGGGTCATTGAGATTATTAAATGCATAGAACGTGCTGGGAGTGTGAAAAGAATTAAATGTGTTAAATTAATCAAATTTTAGAAATTTAGAAAATTTTCTAGGAGAATTCATTTTATTCAGACAAATGGAGACAGACTTGAATTTATAATCATTAATGCCAAAACTATTCAAAATTTTTTTTGTTTTAGAAAGAAAGAGTATGCAAGTGATGGAGGAGGCAGAGGGAAAGAGAGAGAGAGAGAGAGAGAGAGAGAGAGAGAGAATCCAAAGCAGGCTCCATGCTCAGTGCAGGGAGCCCTACCTGGGGTTGATCCCACAACCCTGGGATCATGATCTGAGGGGAAATCAAGAGTCAGACACTCAACAAACAAAGCCACCAACGTGCCCCTTTACTTTTTGTATCTAGAAAATTTAAATGTGGTATCTATGCTTAGATAATGTTCTTATCTTTGTTAGGAAGAGGTTTTAGGTCTATGAGAAGCATCAGATTTTCTTAAAATGCTCCCATTCTGGGCTGTAACAAATAGCTTCTGCATGCACTAGATATACCTTAATATATCCATGCAGTTTTGCCAACAAGATACATCTTCACATCAGTGGAAAAATTATCTAGGCAAGTGACCTTGTGGGAAAACAATTTTCCATAGGGCCAGTTACCACCTCAGGGAAGTGATCGCTCTCAAGAATTAGGCAGAATTTGGTTTGCCATTCTCTTTTTGAAGTATACAAAACCCCAAGTTATAATCTCCCTTATATCACTACCATTTAAAAGTTATAACATCATTTCCCCCTACAATTACAAAATCAAAAGTAACACAAACTTCAGGGAGAAAATGCCTGTATATTTTCTTTCCCTATTGCTTCTGGTGGCTAACTGTCAGAAAATAGCAGAAACTCGAGGAAGAAGTAGAAAAAGAGCAAATCAGAAATAAGGAGGAGGAAGAGGAAGAAGAGTGGGAGGTGGTGGATGTCAATGAGAGGAGGAAGGCAGGAAAAAGGAAAAGACGAAAAAAAAAAAAAACAAAAAACAAGAGCTAAATTGGTCAATGGTGAGAGAGAGAGTATGGCCAGACACAGGATGAGACAAGGAAGAAGAGTGAAAACAGTGGAGTTGTAAGACACTGCTACCACTTCATCAACTTCTCTCTAGCCTACATGATATAAAAAACTAGCAGAGAATATTTATGATAGGGAAATTATTACTGTCTCTACTCACCCCAGCCGCTACCTGAAAACCTGTGAATTTGTCTTGAAAAAATTTTAAGACATACGTTGCCCTTTGGACTTTGTGGTATGCTATTTGCTGAGTAACTCTAACACTAGCCTCAAAAACTAGGAAGGAAAGGAACATGGATAACTATCTCCAAAAATTCTTTGTGGTTAATGTGCTTTTATTTTTATTCCCCTATTTCTTAAAATTTGGCAAATTATCAGACAAATCATCTAACAAGAGAAAAACTTAACACCCCACATATCTTTCAATAGAATCCCAAAATTGTTTCCTAATAACATGATTATCAGTGTGCTGTTCTTCATACTTCTTGAAGTCCTATGAGGTAGCTCTGTACATTAAAATAAAAGGCATGGATGGGGAAAGTGGGCACATTTTTAAATAAATAGACCTTAAGCTCCAGTAATGGAATCGATAAGTTTCTACCCAGGTATTGCTGCTGAATAAATGTAAGAAGTTAGCAAACTTACACTTTTTATGTTTTTTTGAGCTCCAAAAGTGAAGAAAATGCTATGAAGTTTTTAGAAAATTTCTTAGAGTAGTGGCTTTAAAATGAATCTGTACTTAATTCAGATTGCCTTTAATATAAAGTATGTTCTGTATAAAAATTGATCAGAAAATGATTGTAATAATATGTATTTCTCTCTCCAAAACACGTGACGAAAGATAATTCCACCAGAAGTACCATTTCATTGATTTCACCTGCATCTCTTTTGGAAAAGGAGAGAATACTGGTAAACAAGCATAAAAATAAGTAAGTGTGGGGGTAGAGTTTGGAAGAGGAGGTTTCTATAAAATCTCCAAACAGATATCAGAGGCTCATTCTTCTGATCTTCCCTTCCTGAGACAGAACACCAGGCAAGATTAAAGTGACAATTTTTCAGAATGAATGGAAAGACTTTCTGGAAGTTACACTGTTTTGTTTTCCAAGCGTTTGGTTGGAAAAGGCAAAGATATGAGAATAACTCTGTTCCTTTACTGCCCACTTTAAATCTTACATTGACCTCCAGAGTCACTCCCTGTGTTTCTCAGCAACTGGGCAGGTTTCCCTGGGAGCCTCTCAAACTACTGTCATTTCCCTAGCAACCAAGACGCTTCCAGGTGCAGACAAATGGCATTTGCAGTACCTGAGAACTAGCCAAGACCTAATTGCCTCTCCCCAGGTCCCCTTGGCAGGAACTTTTATTCATTTCTCCCCCCACCTCCACTCCTTTTCTATGAAAGCAAGCCTCAAGGCAGGAGATCACCTTCCCATTACCCAACAGCTTGATTCTCTACGTGAGCCTCTGAACGTCTGCAGAGAATGTCTGGCCTTGCCCCTGAAAGGAAAAGCTTTAGTCTTTAACTTTCATGATTCTGCTTCTCCTTTTGTGACTCCCTTCCTCTCTTTCACCTTCTCCCCTTGTCCTCCCCCAACTCCACCTCTTGCTCCTCTTTTCCTTCCTCCTTTTTCTTCTTGTTTCTAACTGCCTGTATTTTCTCTGCTTATCTCCTATTCCTCTTTCTCTTTGTGTCTCTCTTCTGCTCCCTCCCTCTTCCTTTCTCCTTCCCACTCTCCATTTCTTACACACTTTCCTGTAAAGCACAGTGTAAAGAATGTATGGATTATAAAATCGTGATGTTCGTTTTCCTGCTTTTATTTTTACTCTGTATTTTCTAAGGTCCAACAATAATTCAAAACACTGCCTAGGAAGTACTATGTTTTCAATGAAATTTATTTCATTGTGCATAGTACTGAAGCGGGCCTTAATTGTATTTTCTTTATGAAAGTATTACTGCTAATGTACCACTCTTAGGATTCTACAGCTATCTAAATAAATTAAACTGCCATCAGAGCAGTATATCTCCAAGAAATAATTTAACATCATTATTTACAAATTGCATCCAGTTTAAGCATAGATGATATTTTACTTATGTAGGTGAAATAGTTGCCATGTGCAAAGAAACATGGAATGACCAAAAAAAAAAAAAAAAAGACTATCTATGAAGAACAATAGCTACCTTTATAATCAAGTAATATGAAAATAATTTATCACTAAATAAAATTATTTATAATAGCAGCTGAAGAAATCCTTAGGGTAAATTAGCCATTATATAAAAATATGTCCCCGTCAACAAATTTGTTCCTAAGTATCAGAAGCCTTTTGAGTATACAGAACTCACATTATTGAAAATCAGTACATTTCAATTGATGAAGATTAAGCATGATGAATGCTTGATTGTCTCAGACGAAATCACATGTGCTGACAGAACATCTGTTACAGCCTCCCTTCTTGTTATTTTATTGCAAATTTACAACCTATTGCAATTAAAATAACATGATTAAAATTATAGACATTTTGAATAAAGGATAATTTATAGACCTCTCTAAATAATCAAACCTACTTTGCAAATGACGGAAATTTTTAAAAAGAGAAGGTTTCTGAAACCCTATACATATTGCTTTTCGTTACAAACACTGGCAGTTAGTATTTATATTCAAGAAGAGCTACAGCAGAAATTTAAAAAAAAAAAAAGGAAGAAAAAGAATCCCAGAAGCAGAAATACCTACTTATTTGTTATATATTTTAAAGCTATTTCACAAGGCTTTAACATTGGTTTTTCTTGATATTTACAACATTCACAAGGTCCAGCCCCATGGCCAACACAGAACAGGCATTTATTTATTTAGTATCTGTTTACTGAATGCCTGACTTGAAAAATAAATATATGAGTGAAGCATTCATAGGACATATGTTTTCCTTGTGCACAAATGTATCATGTTGCCTAAGAAAGTAACTAAAATTCCTTCAGCAGAAGGATGCCATAAATAATTGCATAATTTATATATACAGGTGTGTGAAATATTAAAAGTCATATCAAATATGTAAAAAAACAATCTTTCTTCTATAACTGCAGTTCCCACGACCTTCTGTCTGTTCAGCATAACAATCAAATTAAATCTATGGAATTGGACCAAATCCAAATAGAAGACTATACGAATCATTTAAAAACTACAGTTTGACTACTTGCATGTTGCTAAAAGTTTTTATTTCATTATTTTTTTACCTTATATCAAATATTCTGACCAGAAGTAATCACAGATTTAGATGTCAAGATAATCAGGTGTTCCTTTATTAACAAGGCTGGAAAATGAGACAAGGAAACTAAAAAGACTCCATGAAAAACTTATTTTTGCTCCTTTCCCTGCTTCTATTCTTGCTAGGTCCTACAGCCCTGCCTTATACAATCCTTATGCAATAGATATGTATGTCTATAGCTATACAATAGATAATGTATGTCCTTGTTGTAAAGGTGAAAGATTTAATGTTCTCTTTGGAGTCTCCAGAACAACAGATAACATCTAAGGAGTGACGGGGCAGCATGAATGTTTTCCAAGATGGGTGACTCATCAGAACCCCTGGCTACAGGGCATAAGTGACTTATGGAGAACATCTAAACACTTGTATTTGATCCTGGATGCCTGAGAAGACAGGTGCACCAGACCACCATCCTCAATAAAAACCCCAGACTCCAAGCAAAGATGAATGCGGCTCACTCTTCTTTCTTTTTTACTTTTTTCTTAAAAAAAAATTAATGTTTATTCATTTTTGAGCGACAGAGACAGAACACGAGTGGAGAAGGGGCAAAGAGAGAGGCAGACACAGAATCCCAAGCAGGCTTCCGGCTCTGAGCTATCAGCACAGAGCTTGATGCAGGGCTTGAACCCAGGAACCATGAGATCACGACCTGAGCAGAAGTGGGATGCCTAACCAACTAAGCCATATGTGTGTCCTTCTTTCTTTTCTGAGTCTCCCAGACACTGTCTGTACCTGCACTCTTATGTCCTTAGTAAACTCTTCTCTCACTTCCTCTCTGCTCATGTTTGATTTCCATACTGTGCAAAGCCAAGGACCCTCTTGGCTGGTCCTGTGGGACCCCTCCTCTGGATACTCAGACCAGCCTGCCTGCATTAAATCTGTTGTCAGCTGGACAGACCCAAAGGTCACACATATTTTGTGTGAGAGGCCATCTGTAAAGGATGGGAGATCTGATGGGCAAGGACTGACTGAGTTCCAACTTCAGTCAGGCCATTTGACTTTAACTTTCCTGTGCCTCATTTTCTGTATCTGTAAATAGACATAAAAAATAGTTTCTACTTATTATTAAGATTCCTATGTGGATGACAATGCATGTAAAGCATTAAGCAGTGACTGGCGCTTGGCAAATATATGAGTGGCTAGCATTGTCACCCTAGAAAGAAGATTGTGAAGGGGAAGGGGAATGCACAGAAAAGAAGAGACGATTAGCCAGATCTCAATAACTGCTTTACTGTTGGAGTCTTTTCACAGAGAAAAAGAAAAGCAACAAAATGAACAGAATTAGTAAAGTAAGAAAGCTCATGAAAATGAATAGGGCAAAAGACACCAGGTCACCAGAAAAAACTTGCACAAGCATCATGTGACAGGCTGAGAAACTGAAGGGAAAAAAATAGATAAGACATTTGCACACACTGGATTACATACATCTGAAAGCGGGCTTTAACTATCTCCATTTCAACCTCAGTCTATACTTTCTAACTGATTAAGTTCTTCTTTCCAGCTTATCTTTTGACTCAGGCAAAAGACCCGGCAGGCAAAGCACCCTGTGATGGGAAGCGAAACTACCCCTTCAAGCAACGAGGACAGCCCTGACTTCAGCCAACCCCCCTGTGTGATTGACCCAAAGACAGTGATCGATTTGATCTCCACAGCCCACCTGCACATACCCACCAATCTTTGTCCCATGTTTTCTTAATATAAACCTGGAAGTACTTTCAGCACTTGGGAGACAGTGTTTGAGATGCTGGTCTGCTATCTTCCCATTTTGGCCTCACTGAGTTAAATTCCTTTCTTGTTTTTCCACCACTCCTGTCTACCTTCGGCTTTGTCAGTAGTGAGTGGCTGAACCTGATCTGTCTGCCCCCACACCCCAGAGCGATGTGTTCTTGCACCCTTGTGCCCCAGTTACAATTCTGAAATGAAATAGCCTAACGTAACACATCCATGTTTAGGGAAAAGATACAGGGAATGAAGATATATGAAGAATAAAATGCAACAGAAAATTACTTGTTGAATTTCGGGTGCTATATTAATTACATTAATTCTTCATTTGTCTTTATGTTTAGTAACACGTTTTAACTTTGCAGAGATGTTTAAAAAAAGGTTAGCTACAAAAGGCTATGAAAAAAATCATTGCCAAGATAAAATTGTTCACATAAAAAAATTTTTAAAATCTACCTTTAGCTTGATTGTTGATTTTTTTTAAAAAAATCAGTTTCATCATAGTTTTCATAGATTCTTTTAGGTGTTATATGAATCAGAAATGTAAAAATAACAGATCACATAGAACAGGAAGTTAAAGCAATGGAACTTCACAAGCTGTTCTAATGCATCAATGTTGCGTGAAAATTAAGGAAATAATTTTATATTGTTAAAAGTTGCTTTAGTTCATGGGGTGCCTGGGTGGCTCAGTCGGTTAAGTGTCTGACTTTGGCTCAGGTCATCATCTCCTGGTTGGTGAGTTGGAACCCAAGTTGGGCTGATAGCTCAGAGCCTGGAGCCTGCTTTGGGTTCTGTCTCCCTCTTTTCCTGCCTCTCCCCCAATCAAGTGTGCACGTGCTCTTTCTCTTTCTCTCTGTCTCTCAAAACTAAACAAACATTAAAAATAAATTTTTTAAAGTTGTTTAGTTCAGTATTGGTAAAATGGTTCACTGCACTTTCTTGATTGAACTAAGATAAGAATTTTTGAATGTTGGATAAAAATATTCATCCCCCACTCTAGGACACTAGAAAAGACGTGAAAAAGAAAGATTAACTAAAAGGTATTATTTAAGAGGCAGATTGCATAATTGCCACAAGATTCTTTAGCTCAAAACCTGGCTCTGCCACTTATTTGTTGTGTGACCTTTAGTTAGTAACTTACTTTCTCTGAGCCTCATTTAATTGTATGTAAAATAAATAATAATGATAATATCTAACTCTTAGGGTTGGTGGAGAGATTAAATCATATGCAACATTTAGAATACTGGTTGGCACATACTAAGTACTCTTTGAGTACTCACTAGTAGTGTTTCTAGAATTCCTCATGTAAAAAATGACGGCGGGGTGCCTGGGTGGCTCAGTCGGTTGAACATCAGACTCTTGATTTTGGCTCAAGTCATGACCCCAAGGTCCTGGAATCAAGCGCCCTGTCAGGCTCTGCACTGAACATGGAACCTGCTTGGGATTCTCTCTCTCTCCCTCTTCCCCTCTCCCCAGCTCATGCTCTCTCTCTCTCTCTCTCTCTAATATAAATAATAATAATAATAATAATAATGGGAACAAGTATTTGACAACCTCGAAGTTAAGAAAATGTGGTACAAACTTGTGTGTCAGTATAGTGTTGCTCAGAGCTATCCACTTCAATTTATTCCCTAACAAATTATCAATTCCTAATTTCAAAAGGATTTCACCTGGGGGTGCCTGGGTTGCTGAGTCGGTTAAGCGTCAGTCTCCTGATTTTGGCTCAGGTCAGGTTTGTGAATTCAAGCCCCACATTGGGCTCTGTGCTGACACTGTGTAGCCTGCCTGGGATTCTCTGCCTCCCTCTCTCTGCCCCTCCCCTGCTTGCTTTGTATCTCTCTTTCTCAAAATAAATAAAAATAAAAAATAAGATTTTACCTGAAACACATATTTTGAGATTTTCCAAATCTTGCCTGAAGCAAATATAAGAACAAAGTTATAGGAAATATTTTATAAAGAATCTCTGGGGTGCCTGGGTGGCTCAGTCAGTTGGGTGTCTGACTTCGGCTCAGGTCATGAGCTCATGAGCTCAGAGCTCAGAGCAGCTCAGAGTCTGCTTCAGATTCTGTGTTTTCCTCTCTGTCCCTCCCCTACTCATGCTCTCTCTCTCTCTCTCTCTGTCTCTCTCTTTCTCTATGCCGCTTTCTCAAAAATAAACATTAAAAAATTTTTTTTAAATAAAAAAAGGATCTCTTGAGAGTGAGCCAATATAAAACAGAAACATTCAGATACTAAAATGAATTTCCCACTCATGATTTCTATCTCTCTCTGTTGCCCTTCTAAAGCTTTCTTTTAGCTGATGAAGTTCCTCCCCTATGGCACAGGTAAATCACAGATTTCAAACTTAATCCACTTGGATTCCTGCTTGCTTGACTTAGTTATGTGTCACTCAAGCAGAAGGTCAGAAATGTTCTGATTAGGTATTTCACAGAGTGGTTAAATCCACATGTGACATGGGCGATATAATAAGAAATATATATTTGGTCTTTATCTCAGGTTCCTGGCACAGAGTTCCTAAAACCCTTGTAATTTCTTGAGTGATACAGTTGAGAGGATTGTCTTTTGTTATTCATCAACCCATTTCAACCACGCCTAGTTTATATTAATTAGCTGACTGGCGGCTGGAACTGTACAAAGCTTCAAGATGAGGGCTGGTTGCCAGAGGCACCAACCATGTGATTAGAGGGTTGAAACTTTCAGCTCCACCTGCTGGACCTCCAGGGGGCTGAGGATTGAGTTAATCATTAAAGGCCAGTGATTAAATCAATCATGTCTAGATAATGGAAACCTCCATTAAAGCCTTAAACAAAGGTGGTTCAAAGAGCTTCTGGGGGTGATGAATACATCTACGTGTGGGAATATGGTGTACCCCAAACTTCATGGAAACAGAAGCTCCTGCACTTGGAACCATTCCAGTCCTCACCCTATATAACTCAAAATCTGGCTATTCATCTCTATTCTTTATAATAACCTGATAATAGCAAGTAGAGTTTTTCTCCTGAGTTCTGTGAACCACTATTGCAAGTTATCAAGCCTGAGGAGGAGGCCATGGGATCCCCCAGTTTGTAGCCCGTTGGATAGAAATGTGGGTAATCTGGGGACCCATCACGTGTGATTGACATCTAAAGGTGGGAAGGCAGTTTTGTGGGACTGAGCCCTTACCCTGCCACTCTACACTAACCCTGATTAGTGTCAGAATTGAATTAAGTTGCAGGAGTCCCAGTTGGTGTTCAGAGAATACAGAATTGCTTGGTGTGAAAAACCCACACGTTAGGTGTCAGAAGTATCTGTATAGATAAAAAACAAATCATAGTAGTTGGCCACTATAAAAATGTATTCTGAGTCAAGGAGCTTTGATGAAGGAATAAGCATATGAAAACAACCCTGCACCCACTGATAATGAATGCAGTTAGGTAGACCAAAATGGGGTTAAAATTAACTAGGTTAAGACTGACTCAGTTGCACTGTCAGATTACTGATTTGGCAGAGAGAAAGAAAAGCAACAAGGTGAAAAGTGACAACATAGTAAAACAGGTATTATGGGGTTTTTTTGGTCACATATATATAAATACATATATACATGTACATCTAAAAAAACTGAAATACTGAAAGAGAAAACAAACACCAAGAGAAAACAATTTTGTTGTCTGGATTTCCCATCTAGTTCTGAAATGTATATGTGTCATTAATCTCTAGTAAAACAGTCAGTCTGGGAGGAAAAAGCTGGATATTTAAAATGAGAGCACAGACAAGACATTACAATAATGTAATAGGAAATTATTTTCTAAAATTCAGAATCCCACTTATCTTTATGCTGTTGTATACAGTAAATATTTTGTTCCATTTGGAATTGAAAATAATAAGACTGGCATTAACTACAACATGATTATAGATTCAAACTATTTTTATTATATAAAAATACCTGACTTTAAGAAAAACCACAATGGTAACTTTTTTTATCGTTTTATGATATGGTATGTATTCACTCGCCTATAACAAAATATTGGGAACAAATTTCAACTGAACATCCAGTATGAAAAAGGGACAAAGTTACTCTTCAGGTGTAGAAGTATCAATCTGTCACAAACAGCGTCAAATCCATTTCCCTTCCTCCTAGTACCGGCTCCCTCCACCCCCACGTGAAAACTAACCCCTGACTTCATGATCCTGCGCAGGGAACACAATACCCTTGGGGATATAATCCAATCACACTTCTCAACCCTCATCCCCCATCTTCTTATTTCTTACACCTGCTTCTCTCTCGGAGAGCAGCTCCCCCACACAATGGCTTTTCTAAATCACTGAGAATAGGGGCGCCTGGGTGGCTGGGTCAGTTAAGCGTCTGACTTCGGCTCAGGTCATGATCTCGCGGCCCATGAGTTCGAGCCCCACGTCGGGCTCTGTGCTGACGGCTCAGAGCCTGGAGCCTGTTTCAGATTCTGTGTCTCCCTCTCTCTCTGCCCCTCCCCTGTTCATGCTCTGTCTCTCTCTGTCTCAAAAATAAATAAACGTTAAAAAAAGTTAAAAAAAAAATAGAATTAAATCATTGAGAATAAAAATTTCTTCACTCAATTTGGTCTAGTCATTTGATCTGTCATGAATTAGGAGACAATGCAGAGAGTAGGTACACAATCAAGGGCGGTCAACATTTTTGAAATTATTCCCAAAAAATCCATTTGCATTTTATAGTAATAAAATAGCTCTTTTGTCATAGCTCTTAAGCCACACAATGGACTGCACACTTAATTCTCTGAGGAAAAAAAAGAATGCCTCAGTGTACAGTGGCTTTTATATTGAAGAGAACCTAACTGCTTCATGCAAAAAGAAGTCACTAAAAAGAAGTTCTCATGTTGATTTTTAAATTATTAAACTAATAATTGTAATAAATTAATAATAAACTTAATAATCAATTATTTCAAACAATAATTTTATAATAAATTATTAGGGGTGCCTGGGTGGCTCAGCTGGTTAAGTGTCTGACTCTTGGTTCTTGGTCTCTAACGGTTTGTGAGTTCAAGCCCTGCGTCAGGCTCTGTGCTGACAGTGCGAAGTCTGCTTGGAATTCTCCCTCTCCCTCTCTCTCTGTCCCCTCCCTGCTCGTGTTCTCTCTCTCTCAAAATGAATAAATAACTTAAAAAATAAATAATAAGTTATTAAATTAAGGACAATAATATAACTATCCTATTGTATTTCAATCTTTGCCCTTCCAAAAACCCTGAATGCCTTCAGATATTAAAAGGTTATGCAGCTTTGTACATATCCACGGGTTTCTTTTCTGTGGGTGGAGACAAATCAGTAATTACATACAGAATTTAGATAACATGCGAATAATCCAGTTACACTAACAGTAGAAATTAAAAGAGAAGAGTATTTCATGGAAGGCAGTCTAGGGATAGCCTGCCTCTGAATACTTTATTGGACAGTGGCGGTTATTATATAATGAGAAGTCCATTTTATTTTAAGGCACACATATTGTTTTCAATATCAAGGTCAAATAGATTTCCTATTATTTTCGCAAGTGAGTTTAGGTCTGACACATAGAGTCACATAGAAGATAATTTCCATGGTCTTGCTATTGTTCCTCAATGCTTCTTTCAGAGTGTCACATCAGAAGGCAATGCTGTATTCCAAGGAACAATTCAAATGTCATGTGGGAGGAAACTCAGAACAGGAATTATCAGGGTTATCAGGCTCTCGACACTGAGATTGCCAATGTCCACCCCTCAACACTTCCAATTTCCCTGGAAGTGTCACTCAAGGATCGTTTGAGATAAGACTATAGACATCTTTCCCCACTTGTGTGGCAGCTGAGATCTAAAATGAGTCTAGAACCATTTCACATCATTTAGAGTATTTCTATAAATGAACATGAAACACTGAACTTAATAGTAAAATTTAGCCACTATGATCAAACTCTATGAATCATAAGATTGTACACACAATTCATATAAAACATATCACTATGGGCTGAACTGTGCACCGCCCCCAAAATTCATATGTTAAAATCCTAACTGCCAGTACTTCAGAATGTGACTGTATTTAAGAGGTTACTAAGTGAACGGACGCCTGGGTTGCTCAGTCAGTTGAACATCCAACTCTTGACTTCAGCTCGGGTCATGATCCCAGGATTGTGGGATCAAAATTGGGATCTCTCTCTCTCTCTCTCTCTCTCAAAAAAAAAAAAAAAAAAAAAAAAAAAAAGAGTAACTAAGTTAAAAATTAGTCTTTGGAGAGTGGACCTAATCCTTTGACCTATGTCCTTATAATTAGAAGGGTGCACTCTTAGAAGAAAGACCATGTAAAGGCACAGTGAAAGTATGGCCATCTCTAAACCAAAGAGAGAGGCCTCAGAAGAAATTAAACCTGCTAACATCTTGATCTGGGATTTCTTGCTTCCAGACAAAATAAATTTCTGTTGTTTAAGCCACTTAGGCTAAGGAATTTTGTTACGACAGCCCTAGCAAGCAAATACATATATAATATGTAATTATAAAATAATTATATGTAATATTATATATAATCATATATATACATGTATTAAGTATATACAATATATGCAATGACACATAAATTAACATGTAATATATATCATATATTAACATACAATATTAATTTATGTTAACATAAATTGGTAGCATTGTATCTATGCCATATCACCTATATCTTTAAGTGTTCAAATTGGATGAATTCACTAGGAGGAGATATTAAATTCTATATGACTTATTTATGTCAGCAAGCAAATTTTTATAAGTATTTGTCTATAGTGAAAAACACTAACTGTGAACTAAAAAAAATAATAATAGAATGCAGAGATCATTTCTCATAGATAGCTTGTAGGGGAAGTTCAATTCTACTTTGCCACCAAGCAATTTGCCTTCTCCAGCCAAGAGCATTTTAAAAAGTGCTGACAACACACTTATACAATTGCCTCCAACCTAACAACCTTAATGAGAAATTTCTATCTGTGTTTTGATCTTTCCACAGCATGATGGCTGCCTCTCTTGGAGTATTGTACCAATCATTTGCTCAGGTATGCTGATAACCGCATGCTGTCAACTTCTACATTGTTGGACCTGTCTATTATATTTGACATACTTGATCACGGGTCCACACATTCCTATATAGCATATGTTACGGCCTTAAATAAGCCTGATTCTTTACTCACACGTTATACACAGCACCTTACTGCTCATATTGCTAAACATTTTCCTATTTGTTTTAAACATACCATTAGGACCTGTGGGATTTAATTGCTGAATAAAGGTGGCTTTGGAATTGTTGAATCTAAGTCATATTCTCCTTTTAAGACCATCATTCTGAAGTGCAGTTTCAATTGACATTGTTATGTTTATGATATATGAGTTTATTTTTCATCTCTCAAAAAGCAATTTAAAAATTGATTAAGTGCCTGAGTGTCATTTGTAAGGTAAAATTGTGAGCATCCATCCATCACTTGAATGGCACTTTTATTTATTTATTCCACAGCTATAGGGACATTTTGATTCATATATTTAGTGACAGTAAGAAACTTTACTGGATCCGACTATTGTTTAGGTTGAAGATATTTTGGTACTTTAATTTTTTAAAATGCTTACAAAAGTGGCATCTTAGAATATCATCATATTCGGGCACCTAAGTGGCTAGTCAGTTAAGTGTCTGACTCTTGATTTTCGCTCAGGTCATGGTCCCAGGGTCATGGGATTAAGCCCCACATTGGACTCCATGCTGAGCATGAAGCCTGCTTAAGATTTTCTCTCTCTCTGCCCATCTCCCCGTCACATACTCGCTCTCTCAAACAAAAAGTAAATAAATAACTAAATAGCATCATATTAAGATATCTTATATGTAACATTTAAAACTAAAAATGAGTCTACCATGTAGACACTGTCATCCCTATTTTAGAAAAGAAGTTACTGAGACACTCATAAAGTTTAGATTATCTACTATGTGCTGAATGTTAGAGGGAGGATATGAACCATTTCTGATGCCAAAATCCACTGTCTTCTCTATTAGGCTACACTAACACATAATACCCATTTAAAACATTGGGAATGAAATCTAATTGGGTTCTGAACCTAAAGATTCATTACTTTAAGGCTGAGGTTATTCCATAAACCAGGTGTTTCAAAATAGTTATTTAAATGCATTCAAGCTGGTTGATCACATGGTTAATATCAAGCATTAAAGAAGGTTGTGTACGTCCTATCAAAATAGAAAAAATATAGGTATTTCATCTGACACTAAAATTAACGATTGGTCCACATACAAAACTGACATTAAGAAACTAAAATGCAACCTACAGAATGGCATATCATTTTCAATACCTATATCCAATTAAGGACTTATATTTGGAACATACAAAGAACTCTTATAAATCAACAAGGAAAAAACAGCTTAAAAGAGAAATGGACATAAGTCTTCCACAGGAGCTTGACAAAATAAAGATATTCAAATGCACACAGAACATTTAAGAGGAGGCACAACATCAGGAAATGCAAAGAGAAGCAGAAGAAGGAGCAACGAGATAAGTGCACACACCACTGGATTGCTAAAAATAAAATGATCAAATATAGCAAGTATTGGTAAGGAATGAAATTAAGAATTTTCCTGAGTATAAAATCAAGAAACAGGAATCAGAACATGGTATTTGTCAAAGCTCATCTTTCAAATGTGGCGTGGTAGGGCTGAACATGCTACTATTTGGAAAAGCTTCCTCAAGAGATACATATGACAGTTTCAAATAGCATTAAGCCCAACCCAATTATTTTCAAGATATGCCAATTTTATCTTCTCATCCTTCCCTATGACAGCTTTGAGTGACTGGAACATTCAACTTCAATCTGAATGTTTTTTTCTTATTTTATGGTTTTTCACCTAATAGGACTTATGTGAAACTTGGAAACATTTGCAATGATGACTGACAACAGTAATTGTACCATACCAATACCCTCAGGTGGTAGGATTTAATCATCTAAATCATCACATTTAAATCTGATGTGTGGAGTGTAAACAAATAAAATGGAAAAGTGTGCTGATCTGGCTGTAAAAATGCTTTGGGAAGCATGAAAAACCTGCTAACTCTCCAGGCTCCCTCACTAAGGGAAGATTTTGGCCACACAATGCTTAATTCTATTTCTCCAGGTAATTGAGGGGAAATAATATTTAATTATCTGAATGACTAATACATTAAAACACGGATCTACACCCTGCTTCCAAAGACTGTTTCTTTAGAAGAAAATTTTCCAGAACCCTCAGGAAAATTGTCCACAAATCCCAGTTCATAAACATTAATTGAAGACACTAAGCTCTTAATTTAACAAAACACTTTAAATTATGAATTGGTACTATAAGTGAGAAGTTTCGTCTATATAACTGTTAAAAATGGTTTTTAAGGCTATCATTGAAATGGAACCACACAATTTATGATTTCTTTTTAAATTTTTCATCCCCAGTCTCCGTGTATCATTTGACTGTCCAAGAAAAGTTTCAGAAAACGGGACAACACGTCACCAGCTTCTAATTTAATGTGAGGTTTCTGCAGCAAAGAGGCTGGCATCTGGCTTCAGCCCTGTTTTGTTACGAAGTATGGGCCTGAATAGATCGTTTCAACTCTGCATCTTTTTCCTTCATCAGA
This sequence comes from Acinonyx jubatus, assembly GCF_027475565.1. Lineage (NCBI taxonomy): Eukaryota > Metazoa > Chordata > Mammalia > Carnivora > Felidae > Acinonyx > Acinonyx jubatus. Next base: position 128,166,363 of record NC_069382.1, on the reverse strand, counting down.
AATGTTACATTAGGTGATCTCTGAGGACTTGAGTAGGCCAAATAATGCCCTTCTCCCTCAAACATAATTCCTGGAACCTGTAACATTTATCTAATACGGAAGGTAAGGATCCTGAGATGTGGGGATGATCCTGGATTATCTCGTGGGCCCTACATGCAGCCACCGTTCTTTATAAGAGAGAGAAGAAAGACATTTGAAAAAAGAGGAAAAGGCAAGGTGACTGTGGAGTGAGGCAGCCATACCCAAGGAATACCAGAGTGACAAGAAGTAGAAGAGGCAAGGAACAGATCCTTCCTTGGTGACTCTGGAGGGAGTATGGCCCTGCTACTGACACCTTATTTTGACTAATGATATTGATTATAGACCTCTGATCTCCAGAACTGTGAGAAAATAAATTTCTGTGTTTAAAGCCACCAAGTTTGTGATTCATTTGTTTACAGCAGTCATAAGAAATACAGGATCCTTCTATGAAGACAGGATCCTTTAAAATTGTATGACTGACAAAAACAAACTGAAGATGTGAAAGTCAGTAGGCATTCAGAGCAACTTACTTGTGCTAGTTAAAATTCTAAAGTACAACTGGGAATTAAGAACTTCCTTGACGTCTGTGACTCTGAGGGGTAGAGAGATTGGCTTTGAATTTTGTTAGCTTTACGTGAATGCTTTTTATTTGAAAAATAAAACCAGTCGTTTGTTGTTAGTCTGGAACTGACCTAATGGCCAGTTTGTGATACTTACACTCTAGATCCTTATGGTATGGGCCCCTCCCGATTGTCATTTCCTACCCTACCATTCATTCTGTGGCCTGCTCAACATTTCACATTTACTGAGATACTTGCTGGTTTGTTTGGATACCCAATTCACTCAACAAATACTTCTTAGGAACTCACTCTTTCTCTGTTTTCCATTGTTGTCTAATTCTTCACCTCCTTCTCACTCTTCAATCTGCTCAGCTCTGGCTGCTGTCTCCACCATTCCGACAAAACTATTTTTCTAAGGTCACTAATATCCTCCCTACCGCCAAGTACAAGGGATGCATTTCTGTCCTCTCTTTAACTTCACACCCCCTAGCAGCACTGGCTGTAATTGATTCCCTTTCTCCATCACAAAAAAAAAAATTTCTCTTCTAAGTGATGACTGTGGTCCTTAACTTCATGGCTCCCAAGAACATGTTTGTATTCCTACTTCTGGATATTTCAGGTTTAGGAATCATTTGATTATTTGCTGCTGTGGAAGATGAGCATTTACTTTCTTCTCCTAAGCCCCACAGACATACATCCATCCCACCACCAAGCCTCCCAACACGCTCAATTATTTAATTAACACTTTATGTGTACGTTATGATTATTTTGCAAATGCTAGTCACAGATGAGTTTTCTCTGTAGTTAATAATCATCTTTGTTTGCTGAGTTTTCTCTATACTCATCACTAATTCAGTCCTAAACCCTTTGCCAATTGTCTAAATCATTCTCCTAAATGATCATATCCATGAATCATTCCATCAATTCCATTTTTTTTACTCCAATCTACTTTCATTGCCTTGTCAGCCTGATGTCAGTTATTAGCCAGGAACTCCTTTTACTCTCATAGTGGAGATTCCCTTCATGTCTTTCCAAATTAAAATTGTTCTGTTTTCCTCTTTCAAGGTTTAGTGCTTCATTTTAATGGATCACTTTCTCCAGCCTCTTGGAAAGAGTGCAAGAGACATAATTCTTTGTTACCCTACGTGACTAAAATATCTTTCCTCATTCTTGATTGAGTATATCTTCCCATACACCATCGTCCCTTTGAGTTCTAAAGGTTTGAAGTTGAATGAACAGGAGAGAGAGTTTCTTTGAGAAAAGCTAATAAAGTACTTTCACACTCCCCCCCACCCCCTTCTTCCTTCTCCCAAAGGAAGAGAAGATCAGGTTATTGGTCTTTTACCATGAGCCTATAGAGTAAGTACTCAAGAGGACTACTCAGCAAGTTTAACTTGTGTCATCCAGAGTTTTTAGGAGGTATTTAGTCAATGCCATTAACATCTGGAAAGTATAAAGGTGAGATACTATTATGGATGGCTAGCTTCTCTGACCTCAGTATAAGTTGAGGTGGCTCTATTAGAAAACAAAAACAAAACTACATCTACAGGCAAATTCTGGTGAGGGCTGAGGATAAATATTTTCACTGAGCCAGAGTCATCTTGAAGGAAACTTCCCCAAGAGGGTGGCCAACCAAGGCAAAGAGTCATCGGCGTAAAAGGACAGAGGTGGGGTTAAGATGTAACAAGATCTCAGCCAGATATGTATAACCCATGTAAATAAAATGTGTATCATTCAAGTCTTCATGAAAGTGTTCCGGAGTGAAAATCAGCATTGAACACATGCCAGACTAAAAAATCATCAAAGCTAGATTGCTTTGTACTGATAAATACAGTCCTGATCCTTATGGATTAAAATCCAGTACTATGGTTATTAATATTGCTTCCCAAATAGATCCAGATATGACCATAAGGAACTCTTTCAGGCTGGATCTGGTATCCCTTTCATCTGATCCCCATATTTTTTTTCTTCTTTTAGTATGTTTGTACATTCTGGTCCCACACAATGCTTTAAACTCCTCCTGCATTTTTTTTCTGCTACAGCCCTGAAATGACAGTTTCTCTATTTCTCTTATTGGAGAATGCATTCAAAAACCAATGTCTGGACACTAGATGTTCTCTTGGGCAACTGAGCTAGTGACTGCATCAATCCTCTCCTTTCAGCGTTGGAGTTGGGAAATTTTTGCATGTACACTAAACCCTTACTCACACATCTACACTGCCATTTATTTATGCATCTATCTATTTGTAGGTTTGTATTTTTAATTAGTTGCTACTGGTACTAACCTAATTCAACATCACAGGCTTCATTCTAGAGTTTATTTGTAACCCCTTTTTCTAATAGTGAAAAACATACTGAAAACCTTTAAAGGACTTTCCTTTATACTCACAATAATATTATTGTCATGGGTTACAAGTCCTGCTTGCTGTACTCTTGCTGTTATATACTCTGCTCTGAGCTCATTGGCTTTACTTCCCTGGCTTGAAAGCCTTTGTTCGATTGCAAATCTGGTTATTTGCTATAGAGATGCCTTCCTGTGTTCTGTGTCTTGTTGGCTCAACTCAAATGTCACCTTCTCTAAGAAGGATGCCATTCCTAGCGTTGACCTAAAAGTGACACTCTTCCTATATCTCTATCATATCATCCTGGTGACTCCATTTATTGTACTCCACAGTAACTAAAATTATCTTTTATATCGGTTACTTGATTATAATCTGTCTCCTGAATTGTAATGTGTCATGAGAGAAGAAACTCCTCTCTTGTTATCTTTATACCTACACAGCATAGAATGACTCCTGACGTATAATAAAGAGTTAATAAGCATCTAAATGGACCATAGAGTGACCAACAGTCAGCATTGGGAGTCTGTTCCATCAAGATTTGACACCGTGAATTTGCTATCATACCAATGTATACAATTGTGAGAATTCAGTATCTCCTGTGTGGGAGAAGAAAGGTGGAGTTAGGTGGATCTAGGGTTGTCATTTTGCCAAAAGAATACAACAAAAAGATAATAGATTACGACTATGAATGTTGGCAAGAAAAAGCTGGGCAGCAGAAGCAGGGGATGTGAAGCACAAAGGATGATGTGGATGCAAGCTTTCCAGAATTATTAGTCGAAGCAGTATGCTGCTGGGGGTGGGGGGTGAGGGAGAAGAGACTGGAAGGCAGAGGGACTTAGATCTTTCCAAAATTACATGTTCTATATTGACTAATTGGATTTATGGTTATACCATAGAACAGGTGGGCAGCAAAGAATGTCATTTGTAATATCCTGGCCTCTACTAAGTTTTGGAAAGAGAAACACTTTGGAAAGAGTAACAGTCTCTGATACTTGTGGAAGATAGATATCTTGGGACTCTGTAGGAGTAAACATTGGTCAGTTTCTGAATTGCTAATTAGTACATAGCTATCTTGGTAGAATACCTTAATACGTTATAATGTAAGCAGCTATGATAACTTTACTTTTTGTCTTCCTCCAGCCCATACGGAGATGAATCTTGCTAAAATTAAATCTTCCTGGTGGCTGCAATTAGATCAATTAATGCAGTCCCTGTCTTTTCCTGCTGCAATTCACTATGTCTGGTCATTTCCCAAGAATGAGTTTTGAAGTCATATGTGGTTTTTTTTTTTTAATTTTTTTTTTAACGTTTATTTATTTTTGAGACAGAGAGAGACAGAGCATGAACAGGGGAGGGGCAGAGAGAGAGGGAGACACAGAATCCGAAACAGGCTCCAGGCTCTGAGCTGTCAGCACAGAGCCTGACGCGGGGCTCGAACTCACGGACAGTGAGATCATGACCTGAGCCGAAGTCGGACGCCCAACCGACCAAGCCACCCAGGCGCCCCTTGAAGTCATATGTGTTTAGACGAAGATACAGTGGGCAGATGATCTGTGAGGTTAACAGTGAAAAACCAGAGAGAGACTGAGACTGAGACTGTTATCCTTGACCTGTCCTAATGGGAAACAAACAAACAAACAAACAACAACAAAACAACTTAAAAGACCCAAACTGTCCAGAATGACCGCAACCTAATAGAATGAATTGAATGAGACATAGATATTTGTTTTCTTCTAAATTTCATGATCTCTTTCAGGCCACTAAAGTACAATTTACTTCACTAGGAGTAATTTACTAAATGTATTCTGGAGGAATCCCTGAGTCCATGTATCACTGAAAATGAGCAATTTATTCCTTTCTTGTAGTAAGAGGCCCAACAAATTATATAGAAATAGGGGAAGAAGAAATGTCATTAAATGTATTGAACTGGTTGAAGTAGTGGTTTTCAAACTGTGTTCCAAGGTCAGAGGCCACTCGCAGAAGAGCAAAGCAGAGGCAGGTTCAAATAGATCAGCTCCATTTTTAACTGGTTTTTACATTCAGCTTCTACATGGTATTAAATTTAAAAAACAGGATTCTGCTCTACAGTAAATTAGGAAATCATTGGTCTTCTAATGATAGAAAAGATGAAATGTCTTGAAAATATACCACATGGCTACATTCAAATACTATGTAACATATCAATAAACATAATATTTTAAATCTCTATAGCTATAATTTAAAAACTGTTTTTATATGTCTAATTTAGTAACTTTGTTTTTTCATGTTTTTTAATATTTATTTTTGAAAGAGAGAGAGACAGACCTAGTGTTAGCAGGAGAGGAGCAGAGAGAGGGAAACCCAAAATCCAAAGCAGGCTCCAGGCTCCAGGCTCCAGGCTCCAAGCTGTCAGCACAGTGCCCCACACGGGGCTCAGACCCAGGAACCATGAGATGGTGACCTGAGCAGAAGTCGGACCCTTAACCGACTGAGCCACCCAGGCGCCCCTAATTTAGTCATTTTAAAACAAAAAGGAAGTAAGAAAGCAAAAATGAAAGGAAGGGAGGAAGACAGGTTTGTCTGGATTCCAGTCTCAAATTTATTCCTTTTCAAGGTAAAATATTCATTGACAATTCTTAAAGTCTAGGACAACATGATAATTGATTTTAACTGGCATGTGATTATTTCTTTTTATTCACAAAGCTAATAAAACACTGCTTTTAAAAAAAGAAAATTTCCCTAGAAGGAGGAATCAAGTAATACTAAAATTAACTAGAACATACTAAGGACCCTATGAATATTTGTTAAATAAATAAATGATGAGAAAAATCTCAAGAAAAGATACAAAACTATCATTGCATTCATTTAAATATAAGAAGATTATTAAAATTTTGTGAAAATACATATTTCCACACTTTGTTAGGAAAATTTTTACCTTTCTCTTGGTTCTCAAGAAAAAGACTTACTCGGTTCTCTTTTTTTAAGTTAAGGTGACATTCAGCAAACATACTTTAAAGTGAATAATTTAGTTGGATTTATTACCAGATTCACAATGTTGTGTAATCCCTATCTGTATCCAATTCCAAAATAGTTTCATCATCCCAGAAGAAAACCCGTACCCACTAAGCCATCATTCTCTGCTACCCTCTTTCCTCAGCCCCTGGCATCCACTAATTTGTTTTCTGTCTCTGTGGATTTATCTATTCTGGATATTTCATGTAAGCGAGATCATGTAATATGTGAGTTTTTGCATCTGACTTATTTCATTCACTATAATGTTTTGGGGCTCATCCTTGCTGTAGCGTGTATCAATACTTCATTCCTTTTTATTACTAAAAATGTGCCACTGAATGTGTACCACAATGTGTTTGTCCGTTCATTGGTTGAAATATTTGGACTGTTTCCACTTTGGATTACTGTAAACAGTACCACTCTGAACATTCATATACAAATATTTTATTGAATACTTGTTTCCAATTTTCCAGGGTATACATCTAAAATGGGATTGCTGGGTCATGTGGTATTTCTATTTTTAATGTTTGGAGGAACCACCAAACTGTTTATCACAGTGGCTGCACCATTTTACATTCCCCCCAGCAAAGTGTGAGGGTTCCAATTTCTCCATATCCTCACCAACACCTGTTATTTTTCCATCTGGCTGTCTTTAAACATTCCTGTGATTAAATATAATTACTAGTTTTATAGGGGAAGAAGTTATTCAAAATGAATTTTCTTTTTCACATAGTTGCTTTGCTATTTTTCCAAAATTGAACTCCTTACTCCTCTTCATTCACTGTATATAAAAGAATAGTTTCTGACTTTATTGAGGCCCAAATGTAGAACACCATATCATTATACTGTGGGGACCTGCTTTCTTTAAATGGAATGTCAGGATTCATTAGAGGCCCAGGTAATATTCCTAGTAGTTTTTATCACTTCCCCCTTCGTTTCCATAATGCCATATGTTTTCCTTTCTACTAACTGCTTTCCATGTAGAGTATCTAGGTCAGTTACAGTGAATGTTGAGAAAAAAACAGGGAACAAACACAAAGATGTGAATTGGAAAATGTTTTGAAAAATCACAGTTTACACAGCTATATCCATACTATATGCTGTTTCACATATGTGTACAGAATTATTTCATGGCATAAGAAAATGTAAGGCTCAGAACAATAGAAACATGGATATTTTGGCCCATTTTTGGCATTTTACCATTATTTTATTTGATTTTGTTGGTAATGTTGCTTTTCGTTCATAGAATTTTATTTTTCTGCTCCATGGCTACTTTATCATCTAGAATTGGTTGTTTAGGTGACTCTAATGTGGCCACATATCAATTTAATACATTTCTGCTCAAGCAGTGATCAGTCACACACCACCTGCCAAGCACTGTAAACGATCACCAAGTAGACAATTTTGACAGGCTATTCCCGGGAGATTCCTGTGCTGTTTTGTAACAGGCGGTAGCCCAGCGGGATCACAGTCTAGGAATGTAAACCCAAAAGCAAGAATGAAAAAAGAGGGAAATAAAGAGGGAAGGTGACTAAGCACAGGTTAAAATCTTTAAAAACTAGAAATAAGGGTTGAAAGATTACAAAAAATAGACACACCAGAGAGAAACAGACTATGGGTTGGCCTCAGAATTAGAAAGAGAAGTTAAATAGATCATACAGCATGATGAACAAGGTAGATCAAATGCACGGCAAACAGAAATGCAGAAAATAACAAAGGGGAAAATATAGCATTTCGCAAATTTTGTCAAATTAAGTTGAAAGGATAGAGGATATAAAGTCTAACTTAACAGAAATAAGCAAGGAAACCCAAGTTGCATACAAACAAGGCAATAATTCCTAAAGTCTGTAGTTCATTGATAGAACACCTGCCTTCCCTGTGTGAAGCTTGGGGTTTCATCCCATCATTACACATTTCCGTGCACTTGCGGAAGAAAAGTCAATATGTTTTGGTTCTTAAAGAATGGCATGTTATGTAGAACTTTTACGTATGTAATACATAAAGTAAAAAATTATTTATTTTTTTCTCCTAACCTGCGGAAAACATATTAATTTGTATTTATTGATATTTCTTAAATATGTCCTTCCTCTGAGACAGAATAATGTGTCTTTATGATGTACTTATGAAGAAATAGTGCTAAGCAAATCATAAACATAACCAAAAGAAAGATTATTTCTTTAAGGGTCCTGTTAAGACTTGTGGGCTGGACTTCAAACGCATGACGTGGACACCCAAAGGTTTGTTCCCATTTGACTGGGAGTGGTGTGGCAGGTGGGAAGACCGCAGACACACTCTGCTTCCTCCTGTCACACTGAACAGCTTGGAGAACCCACAAGCAAAGAAACTGGGACTGTTGCCTTGAATCCTGTTCAAGAAGAGGACAATGGTGTCTTTGTGCTTGCTTCTGCCCAAGGGAGAGTCTTGTGGGCACGGGATCTGTTACTGAAAACCTGCCTAGAAGGAAAACATATTTGAGACCAGACACTGGGTAATTGGAGATTCAAGCTTTTGTGAACTAGAACCTACAGGGGACAGCCCTGATTTGATTGGTAAATATCTGTTCTCATTAAACTGTATGGTAATATCTTCTTTTGGTGAAGACACTGAAGCTGGCTTTGTGGGAGGAAGCTATTCTAGTGTTACACTTGTTCACCTCATTTTTGAGTGCAGAACGAACAAGATAAAGTCACAAAGACAGAAAGTCCAGGGACACAGAAAAAAAAAATGACTGAATAGTTCTTTGAAGAGAGGGTGGAAAAGTATTGTAGAGTTGTACTAATGTGGGGGTTGTGATTAATACGTTAGAGTCAAAAGAAGTTTGCATGAGGAGTGTCAAATAGCTATTTAATCTGCCTCTTTAGAAAAATAATGTTATGAGAATTGAAGAGGTATCTTCTAATTCCAGAAACTCCACCATTAATTCCTTAGAATTTAAATAGAACCCTATATTTATACACTACATGGATTCATTGTTTATAAACCAGTTTAAACAAAACATGTCCACAATGAAGTCACAACAATTCCATAAATGTAGTGTGACTAGCTATTCACATAAAGCTAGTTTAACTCTATTATAGCTATTAATAGATGCCTTCAAAATAAGGTATTTCTGACCTCTGTGAATTTAAGGTATAGCAGAACTAAGCATAGACAGATTCAATTCAGACCAGGTAAAGAACACACCTTGCCTGGTCACACCATGGTACACCAGTTTTATGACTACAGATATGTTTGGCCCATGAATTCAGACACCTCTCTTAAGGTCAACAAACTAATGTTGACATTCATTGATGATTATAGTTTACTAAACAGAATAAGTGTTTTATAACAAATTTGAGTACTATGCAGGTATAATTACAATTTAAATTCTTGGTAATCACCAATACCTTCTTACTTAGTCCTGACGACACCTTAGCCCAATTGACGGTTCTGTAGGGATGCTTTTGTTCCTTGAATTCATGATAATTATATTCTAAACAGGATTCTGCTGAAAAATATCAGACTGGTCATTTGCTTTCATCAGAATTGATGAGAAAATTCCAAAACCACTTAGCAATTGAGAAAAACATGGATCTTTGGCCAGACCAACCTGAGTTTAAATCTTATTTCTGTGGCTTTGGACAAGTAACATGACCCCTCCAATCCTTGGACCCCTCAGTACAAAATGGGTCTTCACCATTCAGAGTCACTTGAGGATTGGAGACATCTTGCTCAGAGTCTGGTGCAGAATAAGTACTTTGATAAATGGCAAATTTATTTTCTTTCATTTTTTTTCTCCCTCCAATTGTTCTAGGTTCAATCTCAAACCTGCTATGACTTTCTTTCTCAAACAGATTTTACTAATCTGATTTTTATTGCTCTATTTCTTAAATAAATTGTTAATCCTAACATCTATGTAAGAAGAGGAATTCTGGCAGCAAGGGTCTGTGAGGTATGTACACACAATTGACAAGTACTGGGTACATATTTCTCCCACAAAATACCTCTACTGTAGCTGCAGTAGGGGTTTTATCAGTACTAACTTATGTGGGGGAAAACATCTTCTAGGCTAAGTGTGGCTTGAACATACAATTAATAAAAATGTCCTTTACTAATATATTTAGTGTGTCTTCACTATTTCAGAGGCAGATGAATTCAAAAGCCGTTTCTTTGCTAAATTCTGAATTATCAGTATTTCACTTACTATGTTAAATGTACTAGATATGTTTTCATAAGTGTAATGCATTTATTACCTGGTATACCATCACCCCTTCAAACCTATTAAGATAAACTTGAACCCCATTTTATGCACATGTATAATTTTCTAAGAGTTAAAAAAATTTGTTAATGTTTATTTTTGAGAGAGAGAGAGAGAGAGAGAGGGAAGGAGGGAGAGGAAGAGAGAAAGCATGAGTGGGAGAGGGGTAGAGAGAGAGGGTGACACAGAATCTGAAGCAGGCTCCAGGCTCTGAGCTGTCAGCACAGAGCCCGACACGGGGCTCAAACTCATGGACAGCAAGATCATGACTTGAGCCAAAGTCAGCCGCTCAATGAACTGAGCCACTCAGGCACCCCTCTAAGATTTATGAAAGACTTATTTGAAAATATTTATTACAATTTAAGAAAATTCTCAAGAGTTTATATTTAAATGGTCAGTTCTAGTTCCAGCGTTTTATTTACACACATGCTATGTCAACCCATTTGTGAATCTCAAGATTATATGTTAATCTTCACTAAAATTCCATCATTCATTCAGGATCCATGCTTGAAGTAAACTTAATTAAAGACTTTGGTGGGAGTGGTGGAGTGGAGGGAGATTAACACTGCAGCAACACCAACCATTTCCAAATAGACGCTGACAACCATATTCTTTAAGATTCTTCTGGCTATCATGCTACTTGTGGCTTTCACTGGCACTGTATTTCAGGGAATGACTACACATAAACTACCTCACTCAGTTCTTCTCATTCCACAACATTTTCTCTGTTTTGTTTTCTTAATTCAGTCCCTCTAATTGTTTTCTAAAGGAGGCCTCTCATGTTGTACATCACTGTATTATCTAAAGTTGTTGGTCAGAAAAAGTCTTTAAATTCCTTTAGGAAGCTTTGGTTGAGTGATCTTTGGCAAAAGACGTAGTTGAGCCAGTTTGATCTTGCAGTGGGCACTATGATGTGCCACCAAGATTCTCCTTCAAGAAGGACTTCTTCCATAGCCACTGGTCATGTCTCTGTGGGTCCTGGAATTGGCTCAGGCACAGAGAATCTCCTTGGCCAGGGTGAGGCTGCCATTCCAGGGGCAGCTCAGAACTAATAACTGGTTTGAGTAGACATATAAAGGCCTAACCACTCACTTACACGCAGGAGATTTTAACAGGCCACCTCAGTCCTGGTGCTCCCTGAGGGACCAGCTGTCTCAACTGAAGTCTTTGCTTTGATCATATTACTGTTCAATCCCTCCCTGTCCTCAACCCTGCTTTCCTCCTTTCTTTTCCATAGTTGTTCTTCCAAAGACCACTCTCTAATCAACTTTCTAAATGGAATTTTTCATCTTAAAGTCAGCTTCCAGACAACACAACATGCCAACAGTGCCTTATTAGGAATATGTAGTAAGTAAAATAAAGATGTTGGAGAGGGATGGAGAAAACCTTAGTGTGGAGAGACCTAAAAAACAATTTAGGATAAGAGAGGGAGTATGAAACAGAATAATTAAGGTTTGCAACACTTAAGAATGAAAATTTTAGTTGTAACATCTTGGCAGTATCAGTCTGGTAATGGGAAAGCAAGTAGCAACTGATGCTGATAAAATAGTAAGAAAGGAAATGATGTGTATTAAAAAGTGTCATTCTACTACAGGAATATTTCTCTATAGTAGTCAAAGTGGCATAGTGGGATTTAAATTATTTTGTGCTTCCAGCAGTTTTGAAGTACACGATGTTGTATTTTCATGAGACACGATTTTTGGTTCATTGATACAAGTCCAAAGATTCTTACTCTTCGCCTAAATATAGCAGCAGAGGTTAAATGCCTAATTATGAAAACAAGGAATGTTTTAACAGCCTATTTCAAAAATGATTCCCAAAAGACATTGGCTGTGAAACCATCAAAAGATATTTCCTTGTGTTTGGTCATGGTAGGTTTACATCTGGCATTTGGTCAATCATTCATTAAATATTAATTAGCATTATTTATGCAATTTCAATGTTCTTTTGCCCTTTTAATGGGGGAAAATGTGAAGGAAAGGGATCTTCCTAGGACAGGTTCTTTCTTACTGATCTGTCAATGCTTATCCAAGTTAAATAAATTTATTTTTCACATTTCCTTTATCCTATTAAGCCTGAAATAGAAACAGTGAATTAAGTGCAAAGAAAAGATCTTTACTTCTTATCTTGCAATTTTGCTCCAAATAAAGAAAAGATATTCTGGTAATTGCTATTAATATAAAGAAGAAATCACAACACTCTTTAGCATTTTCTGAGTCTGCACTTTCAGGTTTTTTTTTTTAATATATTTTATTTATTTTTGAGAAAGAGGGAGACACAGAATCCAAAGCAGGCTGAGCTGTTAGCACAGAGCCCGACAGGGGGCTCAAACTCACGGACCTTGAGATTATGACCTAAACTGAAGTTGGACGCGTAAATGACGGAGCCACCCAAGGACCCCTTCAGTCTTTTTTAAGTATCAAATAACTTTCAAATAACATAATCCTAAATTAAGGAGTTTTATACACAGAAAGTTATGCATATGTCTAGCATTTGCTAAAATATGCTACACAAATTTGGTTCTTCAATGCGCCAAGAGTTTAAAAACCATTCAGTGAGAATGCAGAAATTGGGAAATATTTTGGAAGAGAAACATGTCTCAATGAAGTCATATAATTCTTTTTTCCCAATACACACTTGAGCCTCTTTTTTGTGCAAAGCATACATATTAAGGATTTCAGAAGTAAACATGACCTCCTGCCTACTCAGCAGGAGCTTGCCTTCTAGTAAGAAGACTAATGAAAAGTTAGCAATTATAATATAGTGAAAAAAGTACTGCAACAGATCTCTGCATGGAGGGTAGAGAGAAGAAAGGACTAATTAATCCATCCTGGTGAAGCGGGCATGGTTAAAGAACACTTGCTTATGAAGTCTAAAAGAATGTTAGTCTTGCACAGGTATGAAGCGGAAGAGGGGATAACCCTGGGATAAGAAGGAAAAATATGTTCAAAGCTGGAAGTTGTGAGGGATCTTGACATATTCTGAGAATGTCAAGTGTGTCATATTACTGGGCAAAAAGGGATGTGTGTGTGTCTCTGTGTGCATGTGTGTGTGAGTGTGCACATACATGTGTGTGTGCATGCGTACATGTGTGCGTGGCAGAAGATGAGACTGAACATGCATCTCATGAGCAATTAATGAAGGGTCTTGTATACTCTGTTAAGAATTTTAACTTCATTCTGAAGTCCATGGAGACCCAAAGAAAGATATTCCAAGAATTGTATTCAGGAAAGATAGAAACACTAGGACTTCAAGAGATTGAGGGAGGCTAATCTGTTGCATACTTATAGCCCTGAGGCAGTAGAAGGGTCTGTGTGGCTAATTCTTTTCAGGGGCCCTGCTTATAAATAACACGTAAGACCAGACCTCCTTAGATCACCTATACCAGAGGTTCTCAATGAGAATCACCGAAATATGCGTTCATTTGTCCAAAGAGGTCTCTGGGTATGGGTATCTTAAAAAGCTCTTTTGGTGACTCTAATAGGCATTAAAGGGTGGAGCTGCTAACTTTCCCTATGACATGGGAGGTAATAAACAGACTGTTGTAAAGTTTATAAGGATTGGGGAAAAAATAGAATTGTAAAGTTCTGATATATGGGATATACGTAGCCCCCCATAGTCTAACACTTATAGTAGGTGTTAAATAGGAGTTGTAATAAATAAATGCATTTTAAAAGAAGGTTTGTGAGCTAAAGTAAAACAATTAGATGAAGTCAGTGTTGAGGGATACCATTCCCCCAGGACACTCTACAAACACCTTTCTGTAAACATCCTCTGCATTTTTATGTAAATGTGCCTCTGCTTTCTAGAATAACCTCTCTCCAACTGCTCACATCTTACCCATGCTTCCAGTCCACTTGGCTGGGTCTTTCCCATCACCACCTTTGCATCTAGGGAAGAACGGATTGTTGCATTTGCTAAGCACCTCGATCACAGGTTTACCACACTGATAAAGCACCAAGTTCACTGTGTCCGCTGTGCCTGCCGGACTGTGCACAGCAGGAAGAGTAAGACCCCTTGAATCCTGTCTGCAGTGCCTAACAGCACACGTTTGCTGAATAGCTCTGAGAACGGAAAGGGGAAGAAGAAAGTTGCAGATTATGTATTCAAAGCTACATAATGGGGAAGGTGCATGAGCAGAGAACAATGGGGCTGCATGCCATTCTGAGAAGTATTTTGCTTGACTGAGAGACTTGACAGAGTTGGAAGAAAAACATTTTGATTATGATGCAGATTGAGAGGGAGGGAAATCATCCCACGTTTTCTACCTGTGGTGGACTTGGGCTGTTGATCTGAGTTCAAGGGACAGAGGGGCCCCACATTCCTAGCTTCAATTTGCATCAAGGCTGTGTGGAGTAGCAAACAGGTCCTCATGGAAATTCTCAAAGCTTTTTGTGACCTAAACTATAAACAATTACTTGGTGAAACTTGGAATACATCAGCTGCTACTGTCTACTCTTTTGTGGCTTCTACACAGTAAGAAGCTTTTCTTTTTTTTTTTTTTTCTTATTTATTTAGTTATTTAGTTATTTAAACTTGAGACTTTGGAAGCATAGACAGGCAAAGGAAAATCCAAAACAAACAAACAAACAAACCTTCTTGTACCACTTTGTACAAGAAAAACAAAACAGAAACACCCGCCAGAAACAAAACCACTGTGTATGAGGGTACTGTTACATTTCTGTGCCTGAAAGCAGAAGTTCAGACTCAGTCTTTTTTCAAAAAATTTTTAATGTTTATTTTTATTTTTGAGAGAGAGAGAGAAAGAGAGAGAGAGAGAGAGAGAGAGATCGTATGCACATGCAAGTACAGCAGGGGCAGAGAGAGAGGGAGACACAGAATCTGTTGCAGGCTCCAGGCTCCAAACTGTCAGCACAAAGCCCGATGCGGGGCTTGAACCCACGACCCATGAGATCATGACCTGAGCTGAAGTGGGACACTTAACTGAGCCACCCAGGTGCCCCTAGACTCAGTCTTTAAACACACCCCTGGTGATAGAGCACATTATGTCACTCCCACATCTATTGGTGTAGATAATTTGAATGTGCTTGTATTAAGCATCATGTCTTCAGTTTTCTTCACAATTTATTTCTGGATTTATACATATCAAATCAAATCCATTCTTTACTTTTCCTTAACATATGGTGTGGTTATGTTGGGAAAGTAGAATATTCTCCCCTCTTTAGGATATCAGAATCTCTACCATTTCAAGATTATTAATTTTGGAACTAATACAAAATCTGTATCATAAACTGTTTTGTAATGTGCTAGAGATTAATAAGCCTCTGGGGTATTGCAATATTTGGTAAAATTGAAAGACATATAGATGTTTGAGATTCAAAATATACAAACATAATATGTAAGATCTAATCAAACCTAAATCTTCAGATTTTATTTTCTACAAAGTCACTATAGAAGAACTTCTCACTAATGATTAGGTAAAACTGAATAAAAAGCCAGCTTCATATTTTGTTCCTCTTTCCTGCTGATCTGATTTTAAAATGAAGTTCAGATGTCAAAGCTACTGTTGAGATAAAATAAGAAGTTTGATTCGATTCTGCCGTCGATACACTGTGCAACCATGGAATAGGCCTTTAACCTTTTTGAAATTCGCATTTACTATGTCAAAAAGGACTTTATTATGAGGTTAATAAGATCATGTCCACAGAGTATTTTAAGCTCTTTTATTTTCAGAATGTTAAGCAAATGTGAGGTTTTATTATCATTATCATTATCATTGGCTTCAAAGGGAATTTGGCTTTCATAGCTCTGTGGGGTGAAAAAAGATAAGAGCCTGGCTGCTGGTATTCAAATAAACGTCAGGGTTAAAATTCAAGGAGAAGGTGAAGAGACAGGGAGAAAAGCCCTGTTTCATTGATACATCAGTAATGAGAGCTAGCTTGAGCAGGATTGAATCCTAAATAAACTATCAGGGCAAATTATACATTTTCTCTCTCTCTCTTTTCTCTCACAGGCTCAATCTTTTAAATTCACTCCTCTGTTATTCAATTTAATATATTACTCATCCTCCTATGTTAAATTCAAAAGATAAGTAAAATCATTCTAAATGCATTCCTGACTGCCATTCTTACCGCATACTTTAATAGAATTTCCCTACATGTTCAATGTTGCATATATTAATAAAAAATACAGCAGACCACTTCTGTTAGATTAGCCCAAAGCACAGTTTGGTCCTAAGAAGTAACATCTGTAATCTCTCAATTTGAAATGGATGGTAATATTGAGAGGAAAATCTTAACTTCTTAAGGTGGTGGGTACTCCAGTGGTAGTGAAATAAAAAGTGATACATTTTTAACATAGTTTAATATTTGAATTTTCTTTTGCTCAATGAAAAGCAAAAAAAGACAAAACTACTGCTCATCGAAATGTAAATCGCAGTCAATGATACTTGTAGAAATAAATGAAACAAATGGACAAACAGCAGGAAAAATAAAAATGTATTACCTCTGTATAGCCATTTGTCTTCTGGTAGCATGAGTAAAGCTTAAGTCAGATACAATTAAACGGACTGAAGCTTTAACAGTGACTTTTGAACTGCTTGAATTAACAAAATCAATCCTCATAAATTAAGCTATCAGTGATCTATGATATAATTAAGTTCCATAATCAAAAAATGCTACCGTGCATGCAGGGTCACTGTGCTGTTTCTAACACTGAATTGTAGCTGCTGCTGGCTAACTCTTCCTGCAGGGCTGTGTAAAACTCCATCTGGCACACTAGAAACTCACACTATACACGGTTTCTTTTCCATTCTTCAATTTAGGCTGACATCTGGTGGTCTAGGGAAATGACAAGTAACGCTTCTGAATGTAAACCATTCACAAATGTGGCTTTTTTTCAGTTTTCCCTTTGTCTTTCTGAAGTGTTTGAAATTGCAACCAAACCAGTTAATTACGTGGAAATTCACATAGAATAACAATTTAAACAGCAGAACAATGAGTGAAGAAAGTGACCTTCACGCGATGAATTATATACCTATAAGTAAATCGAACTCTGTAGTGACTAAAAAGCATCAATAGAAAGCACCACATATTGGCCAATTAGACCCACTCAGAAAGGGTACTACTTAATGGCACCACACTGGGGATCATAATGGAAATGTTCTACATGTAAGATTTCCTCCTTTCTTTCTCCTTGTCAGGATAGTTGCAGGGAGGAAAAATGAGAATGAGGGGGAGGGGAGGAGGGAGCTACACAGGGAGCTACTGTGTATAGTCAGAAATTGATGTTTAAACAGGCATAAGGTAGTGTTCAAAAGCATTTATCTTTTATTTTTTCTTTGGGAGGAAGGGGGCACTTCCAGCAGTTAGTGGCAGTCCAGATGGCAAAACACATTGGGCCAGAAGCAGGAGCAATTTAACTTTCCCTATGCTTAGGATTAAAAAAAAAAAAATACTTCCAATTAATTTACTGTGGTACATTCCACTAATTACCAAATTGTGGAGGAACAGAATGATACACTGTCAACTCTATGACTTTCATACAATTTGTACAATTTACCAGCACAGAAAAAGAGAAAAGACAAAAGCTGTTGTGATTTTTCTCACGTACAGCGCTTAACTATAGCATTCTATAGCATTTTGACTATGAAGAGATTTCATAAGTGGGTATTTTTGTGGTCAGATTTTGACTTTTATCTGTGTGTCTCTTGCAGTGATTGTAAATAGTACAGGCAATAAATATAATGTTCAACTGACTTTATTCTATCTCCCTATTTATAAAAGTTTCTAGATTGGCAGAATGGTAGACAGACCTCCCTGTAATGAAAATCAACCACAAAACAGGATAAAACTAAACAACAACCACACACACACACACACACACACACACACACCACGAAAAAGACTTTCACCTTGTTCAAGAAAGACCACTGTGAATGTTTGGTTTGGTCCCTGTTTCCACTTAACCTTGTGACTCACAAAAGGTTATTGGAAGGAGTGCCAATTAGGTTGGTGCTTTTGAAACATGGCCAGGTTCCTCTAGGAGGTAGCCTCAAGCTGCCAGTACCTAATCTCATAAAGGTCACTGAGAAGTTCAAATAAAATTGCTTTTAGTTACTATAAAACTCACCTGATGTGAAATGAGTTCACAAAAGGTAAAATGTTTCCATCTGCTCTCACCAGTCCTTTCTCCCTTCTTGAGGGTGCAGTTTCCTTCTAACCAGTGCCATCAGATTTCTCAAGAAAGAAGGATTTGATTTTCTTTTAATAAACTTGCAACTACTTATAAACTTTTTGAAAAGGAGAATGAATACATGTTCTGTAAGAAAAATGTCTATAAAAAATGTCAACTGGAAAGGCAATGCCGTTTTTGGTAGACTTGATGTGGCTATTACACTTGTTAAAGGGTTAGGGCAGAGAAAAATTTAGACTGATTTTAGGAGTACTCAAGGAGTCTTTGTATCTCTTGCAAATATCTTACACTGATTTCTAATGAATGAGATCTCAAATAGAGATTGGTTCTTTTGGCTTTGGGCTTTGTGGCCTCCCTGAATGTAATATTGTTCCAAGGAATCCCTTCTGGGAAATGTATCTCATTTTTATCAGCTTCAGTTTCTTTAGGAAAAAAGTTAATAACGTAACTTCCATTTCTTCTAGCTGCTCTGGTCCAGTTATAAAAAATGTGCCATGTTCCCAGTAAGTAAAACTATTTCATTGGAAACAGAGTATCCTTATCTTCTTCAAAGACTTTTCTGCAGAGTCCCCAAGAAGTCCTTCCTGAATGCTTTTGTGTAAGTCCTCTATTCTGAGACCTCCATTGCTGAGTCACCCATAAGAAGCTTCCTCATCAGCTCTGTCAGCACCACTGCTCACTCACTATCACCTCTTTCACCACTGCATCCTGCAGCTGCTGAAGCGGCTGGCACCAACAGAAACCACAAGTGCCAACACTAGACTTGTCCACACGAACACTTGTGCCATTGTCTACAGATGAGGTTGTGGCTTTGGCTTTGGAGCACAATGGCAAAAATCCCTTTCCGGTTTCAAATTTAAATTACCTTTCTCCCTTCCTTCGTTCTTTCCTTCCTCCCTGTTGTCTCTTGGTTTGTTATGATTTCAAATACCCTTATGACTTAAGAAACATTGCTTTGATCTAAGGATGACTTTGTTTACATTGAGGGAGCTGTGTCAAGATGTTGTCACTGACATTAGCTGTTGATAAGCACTCAGTAGCCCAACTGTTGATTTAGTGAGCACCACTGAAGTCTTGTCGATAGTAAATGGAAGAGCTTCTACTATGTAATTGACATTTAAACTTTAAATACCAAGAATTTGTGAGGACTTACTGGCAGCGTCTGGGCCAGTCTACTTTTGGCTGATCTAAATAGGTCTCCAAAGATCTTGCAACCCTGTTTCTGCAGGGGGCAAGACGCTCCTGTGCATCAGTGGTGTTAAGCCACGCAGTAGTCTCAGGAGGGGAAGGGACATCTGTTCCTGGACTGGCGAGGCTATGCCTCGTAGGCAGCGGTACAAACTGTGTGACAGTCCTTGGAGTGACAACCTTCGGAGCAGCCCACTTTGCCTGTCAGCTCCAGTGCCACCCCCCGCTGGCTGAGTACCCTGGCAGGGAGGGTCCTATGCCAGTAGCAGATCCCCAGAGTTTAGTTGTCGGAAGGGCCAAATCTACTGATTATCAACTAGTAGAAAGGTACACCTCAACTAAATTTGGATTTTAGATCTTTCATTTCCCCTTGCTCAAACAATAGTGTAATTAATCTATCATTGGTTTGAAGTATGTTATTTCTTTACTGGCTTATTATTTTTATTTTTTTATTTTTAATATGAAATTTATTGTCAAATTGGTTTCCATAAACACCCAGCGCTCATCCCAACAGGTGCCCTCCTCAATGCCCATCACCCACCCTCCCCTCCCTCCCACCCCCCATCAACACTCAGTTTATTCTCAGTCTTTAAGAGTCCCTTATGGTTTGCCTCCCTCCCTCTCCTAAATTTTTTCCCCTTCCCCTCCCCCATGGTCTTCTGTCAAGTTTCTCAGGATCTACATAAGAGTGAAAATATATGGTATCTGTCTTTCTCTGTATGGCTTATTTCACTTAGCATCACACTCTCCAGTTCCATCCACGTTGCTACAAAAGGCCATATTTCATTCTTTCTCATTGCCAAGTAGTATGCCATTGTATAGATAAACCACAATTTCTTTATCCAATCATCAGTTGATGGACATTTAGGCTCTTTCTATAATTTGACTATTGTTGAGAGTGCTGCTATAAACATTGGGGTACAAGTGCCCCTATGCATCAGCACTCCTGTATCCCTTGGGTAAATTCCTAGCAGTGCTATTGCTGGGTCATAGAGTAGATCTATTTTTAAATTTTGAGGAACCTCCACACTGTTTTCCAGAGTGGCTGCACCAGTCTGCATTCCCACCAACAGTGCAAGAGGGTTCCCGTTTCTCCACATCCTCGCCAGCATCTATAGTCTCCTGATTGGTTCATTTTAGCCACTCTGACTGGTGTGAGGCAGTATCTCAGTGTGGTTTTGATTTGTATTTCCCTGATGAGGATTGACGTTGAGCATCTTCTCATGTGCCTGTTGGCCATCTGGATGTCTTCTTTAGAGAAGTGTCTATTCATGTTTTCTGCCCACTTCTTTTGGGTTGGATTATTTCTTTTTTCAGGTGTGGAATTTGGTGAGTTCTTTACAGATTTTGGATACTAGCCCTTTGTCCAATATGTCGTTTGCAAATATCTTTTCCCATTCCATCGTTTGACTTTTAGTTTTTTTGATTGTTTCCTTCACAGTGCAGAAGCTGTTTATCTTCCTGATGTCCCAGTAGTTCATTTTTGCTTTCAATTGCCTTGCCTTTGGAGATGTGTCAAGTAAAAAATTGCTGCAGCTGAGGTCAGAGAGGTTTTTTCCTGCTTTCTCCTGTAGGGTTTGGATGGTTTCCTGTCTCACATTCAGGTCCTTTATCCATTTTGAGTTTATTTTTGTGAATGGTGTAAGAAAGTGGTCTAGTTTCAATCTTCTGCATGTTGCTGTCCAGTTCTCCCAGCACCGTTTGTTAAAGAGACTGTCTTTTTTCCATTGGATGTTCTTTCCTGCTTTGTCAAAGATTAGTTGGCCATACTTTTGTGGGTCCAGTTATGGAGTCTCTATTCTATTCCATTGGTCTATGTGTCTGTTTTTGTGCCAATATCATGCTGTCTTAATGATTACAGCTTTGTAGTAGAGGCTAAAGTCTGGGGTTTTGACGCCTCCCACTAGGATTTTGATGCCTTCTTCTTCAATATTACTTTGGCTATTCGGGGTCTTTTTGTGGTTCCATACAAATTTTAGGATTGCTTGTTCCAGCTTCAAGAAGAAAGCTGATGCAATTTGGATTGGGATTGCATTGAATGTGTAGATAGCTTTGGGTAGTATTGACATTTTAACAATATTTATTCTTCCAATCCGTGAGCATGGAATGGTTTTCATTTATTTGTATCTTCTTCAATTTCCTTCATAAGCTTTCTATACTTTTCAGCATACAGATCTTTTACATCTTTGGTTAGGTTTATTCCTAGGTATTTTATGATCCTTGATGCAATTGTGAATGGAAGCAGTTTATTTTTTTTTTTCTGTTACCTCATTATTAGTGTATAAGAATGCAACTGATTTCTGTACACTGATTTTGTATCCAGTGACTTGGCTGAATTCATGTATCAGTTCTAGCAGACTTCTGGTGGAGTCTATCAGGTTTTCCATGTATAATATCATGTCATCTGCAAAAAGTGAAAGCTTGACTTCATCTTTGCCAATTTTGATGCCTTTGAGTTCCTTTTGTTGTCTGATTGCTGATGCTAGAACTTCCAACACTATGTTAAACAACAGCAGTGAGAGTGGACATCCCTGTCGTGTTCTTGATCTTGCGGGGAAACTCTCAGTTTTTCCCCATTGAGGATGATATTAGCTGTGGGCTTTTCATAAATGGCTTTTATGATGGTTAAGTATGTTCCTCCTATCCCGACTTTCTCGAGGGCTTTTATTAAGAAAGGATGCTGAATTTTGCCAAATGGTTTTTCTGCATTGATTGACAGGATCATATGGTTTTCTTTTCTTTTATTAATGTGATGTATCACATTGATTGATTTGTGAATGTTGAACCCGCCCTGCATCCCAGGAATGAATCCCACTTGATCAGGGTGAATAATTCTTTTTATATGCTGTTGAATTTGATTCGCTAGTATCTTATTGAGAATTTTTGCATCCATATTCATCAGAGATATTGGCCTGTAATTCTCTTTTTTTTTCTGGGTCTCTGTCTGGTTTAGGAATCAAAGTAATGCTGGCTTCATAGAATGAGTCTGGAAGTTTTCCTTCCCTTTCTATTTTTTGGAATAGCTTGAGAAGGATAGGTATCATCTCTGCTTTAAATGTCTGGTAGAATTCCTCAGGGAAGCCATCTGGTCCTGGACTCTTATTTCTTGGGAGATTTTGACAACTGATTCAATTTCTTCGGTGGTTATGGGTCTGTTCAAGTTTTCTATTTCTTCCTGTTGGAGTTTTGGGAGTACGTGGATGTTTAGGAATTTGTCCATTCCTGCCAGATTGTCCAGTTTGTTGGCATATAACTTTTCATAGAATTTCCTGATAATTGCTTGTATTTCTGAGGGATTGGTTGTAATAATTCCATTTTCATTCATGATTTTATCTATTTCAGTCCTCTCCCTTTTCTTTTTGAGACGCCTGGCTAGAGGTTTATCAATTTTGTTTATTTTTTCAAAAAACCAACTCTTGGTTTCGTTGATCTGCTCTTCAGTGTTTTTAGATTCTATATTGTTTATTTCTGCTCTGATCTTTATTATTTCTCTTCTTCTGCTGGGTTTGGGGTGTCTTTGCTGTTCTGCTTCTATTTCCTTTAGGTGTGCTGTTAGATTTTGTAGTTGGGATTTTTCTTGTTTCTTGAGATAGGCCTGGATTGCAATGTATTTTCCTCTCAGGACTGCCTTCGCTGCATCCCAAGGGTTTGGACTGTTGTATTTTCATTTCGTTTGTTTACATATATTTTTTAACTCCTTCTCTAATTGACTGATTGACCCATTCACTCATTAGTAGGGTGTTCTTTAACCTCCATGCTTTTGGAGGTTTTCCAGACTTTTTCCTGTGGTTGATTTCAAGTTTCATAGCATTGTGGTCTGCAAGTGTGCATGATATGATCTCAACTCTTTTACAATTATGAAGGGCTGTTTTGTGACCCAGTATGTGATCTATCTTGGAGAATGTTCCATGTGCACTCGAGAAGAAAGTATTTTCTGTTGCTTTGGGATACAGAGTTCTAAATATATCTGTCAAGTCCATCTGATCCAATGTATCATTCAGGGCCCTTGTTTATTTATTTATTCTGTGTCTAGATGATCTATCCATTGTTGTAAGTGGGGTATTAAAGTCCCCTGCAATTATCACATTCTTATCAATAAGGTTGCTTATGTATGTGATTGTTTTATATATTTGGGAGCTCCCATATTCAGCGCATAGACATTTGTAATTGTTAGCTTTTCCTGATGGATAGACCCTGTAATTACTATATAATGCCCTTCTTCATCTCTTGTTACAGCCTTTAATTTAAAGTCTAGTTTGTCTGATATAAATATGGCTACTCCAGCTTTCTTTTGACTTCCAGTAGCATGATAGATAGTTCTCCATTCCCTCACTTTTAATCTGAAGGTGTCCTCAGGTCTAAAATGAGTCTCTTGTAGACACCAAATAGACGGGTCTTGTTTTTTTATCCATCCTGATACCCTATGTCTTTTGGTTGGAGCATTTAGTCCATTGACATTCAATGTTATTATAGAAAGATATGGGTTTAGAGTCATTGTGATGTCTGTAGGTTTCATGCTCGTAGTGATGTCTCTGGTACTTTGTGGTCCTTGCAACATTTCACTCACAGAATCCCCCTTAGAATCTCTTGTAGGGCTGGTTTAGTGGTGATGAATTCCTTCAGTTTTTGTTTGTTTGGGAAGACCTTTATCTCTCCTTCTATTTTGAATGACAGACTTGCTGGATAAAGGATTCTAGGCCGCATATTTTTTCTGTTCATCATATTGAAGAAATCTGCCATTCCTTTCTGGCCTGCCAAGTTTCAGTAGATAGGTCTGCCACTACTTATGTGTCTACCTTTGTAAGTTAGAGCATGTTTATCCCTAGCTGCTTTCAGAATTTTGTCTTTATCCTTGTATTTTGCCAGTTTCACTATGATATGTTGTGCAGAAGATCGATTCAAGTTACGTCTAAATGGAGTTCTCTGTGCCTCTTGGATTTCAATACCTATTTCCTTCCCCAGATCAGGGAAGTTCTCAGCTATGATTTTTCAAGTATGCCTTAAGCTCTTTTCTCTCTCCTTCTTCTGGAATTCCTATGATACAGATATTGTTCCATTTGATTGCATCACTTAGTTCTCTAATTCTCCCCTCATACTCCTGGATTTTTTTAATCTCTCTTTCTCTCAGCTTCCTCTTTTTCCATAATTTTATCTTCTAATTCACCTATTTTCTCCTCTGCCTCTTCAATTTGTGCTGTGACCGCCTCCATTTTATTTTGTACCTCATTTATAGCATATTTTAGCTCCTCATGACTATTTCTTAGTCCCTTGATCTCTGTAGCAATAGATTCTCTGCTGTCCTCTGTGCTATTGGCTTATTAGAGATATTATCCTCTATGCTATTGGCTTGTAAAATATTATTGTTTTAAATTACAATTCCCACAGTGACCCTGTGTTAAATAAATTATTGGCAAAGACAATCTCAGTGTGTGAGCATAATTTGCCTCAAACAAAACATCCCCTTCCTTTCTTCCTTCTTTATTAAGAAAAGTGTAGCTCGACTACTATGTATAGATGCTAAGCTACTCACATAAAATGGAAATATAGTCACCATATAATATTGTAATATAATCCCCAGATTTTAAAAATAGAGAAGACTCTTGGAAGGAAGCAGGGTTCTATAAAATATTGAGGACAAGAGCCAACAGTGGATCTTTTCCTTTCCAGTGGAGTAGGGCTAGGTCATTTTTAGATAACATATTCCCTCATTGGTGCTATTTTTGTTGGGTAATACTTTGGTAATTCTAATCTAAATTTTGTTTCTTAGAACTGCAGAGACTCATTTTCAAACTTATTAATGATGACAGGCAAAATTTAAAGATCAAGTAATATACTATATTTTTTATGTATATGGATTATATTCATGCCCCTCTTATTTTTCTCAGATCTTGTATGAAGTATGTTTTACAAATGTTGCCACTTGGAATACTGGATGGGAAAGGAGAAATGGAATCACTGAATCTAGGATAACGTTTTGTCTTTTTTCATTGTTCCCTCAAATACTCATGAGGGGATATTTCAATAGAACTCTTAGCAGAATAGTTTCATTGCTTCTTTATTCTAATATATGGAACTGTTGATCATATTACAGGTATATCACTTTGCTATATATAAAAATAGTAATAAAAAGATATCTAGTAAGATAGAATTATGTTTTTAAAAAGTAGATTTATTGTGGATAATATGTTTGAAGTTTGGTTTATGTAAAAATATAAGGAATATGGTTAAAAATTAAAAAGCATTTATAATTTATATACTTGTTAATGGTTTGAATTAACATTATTTTGAAGTAACAATCATTGCTTCATTTTTGAAATTAAATTTGTGCCTTTAACAAATGAAATTCAGTCGTCTATCAGTGCACAGGTATTAGGGCTTCATTCCAGAAACTTAGAGCACTTTCTGTAGCGCTAACAGTTGGACCTACTATATAGGGACCCTGGTTTGGGGCCAGGGCTACTGTGCCAGTCTGTCTGGATGTCATACACACAAGGTGGCTCATCTTAGCAAGCAGATTCCATTTCCAGATGGTTAGCTTGAGTAGACAGTGAGCCTAGATGCCACTCTCCTCAGGCTGCCAAGAATTCCTGGGATGGTCTAATATTTGTGTTTAGGAAAAGCAATAGCGGGATAAAGGTAGCTGTCATGGCTGCTGAAATTTCCTTGGTTCAGAGGAAACAATGTTACTTCTTTGTTAAGATGTGGGGTTTTTATTGTTACTGCTATTGTATTTTTTACCTGCGTGGTCACAGCAAGGATTAAAATGGTTGGCATTTGTTTATCTCCTTCGAGAGCCAGGGCTTTCCCTGCCCAGCTGTCTATAGTTCCAGAAGTCATTATGTATGAGGTTATAGGAGCCAAATAGCAGCTTCCTCGATTCTTCCCTGAAAACTTTTCCTTCCATCCTCTTTCTTTCTTAGATGTCCACATGGCCTCATTATGGGAGCCAGGACCCAGAAAATGAATCAGCCAAAGGTGGATTGAGGTTTTCTAAATGTGGTAGTTGAATAGCAATGATTAATACTGCCATAAACACAAGGGAAGAGTTGAAAAATATTTATTTTCCTTCCCACCTGGAATATAATCTGGAGTTTCCATGATTATAATCATTATTTGGTTTAAGGTATTATCTCTGCAAAAACAAATTATGCACTAATCACTATCCTAGGTATTGGCAGCAAAAGATGACTAAGGAATTGTCTATTAGTATATAATGACATAATGCTTCAATAGAAATACACAAAGTACTGAAAAAGATGGTCTCTTTAACCAATGGTGATGGGAAAACTGAACAGCTACATGCAAAAGAATGAAACTGGACCATTTTCTTACACCATACACAAAACTAAACTCAAAATGGATTAAAGACCTAAATGTGAGACCTAAAACCACAAAAATACTAAAAGAAAGCACAAGCAGTAATATATGTGGTATTGGTCACAGCAACAACCTTCTAGATATGTCTCCTGAGGCAAGGGAAACAAAAGCAAAAGCAAGCTATTGGGACTATATCAAAATAAAAGACTTCTGGACAGTGAAGGAAATAATCAACAAAACTAATAGGTAACCTACAGAATGGGAGAAGATATTTGCCAACAACTTATCTGATAAAGGGTTGGTATCTAAAATATATGAAGAATTTATATAACTCAAGACCCCTCAAAAAACCCAAATAATCTAATTAAAAAATGGGCAGAAGACATGAATAGATATTTCTCCAAAGAAGACATACAGATGGCCAACAGACACATGAAAAGATGCTCAACATCATTCACCATCAGGGAAATGCAAATCAAAACTACAATGAGATATCACTTCACACCTGTCAGAATGGCTAAAATCAAAAACTCAAGAAACAAGTGTTGGTGAGCATGTGGAGAAAAAGGAACCCTTGTGCACTGTTGGTGGGAATGAAAACTGGTGGAAAGCAGTATGGAGATTACTTAAACAATTAAAAATAGATCTAACCTAAAGAAAAAAAAAACAGAACTACCCTATGATCAGTAATAGCACTATTGGGTATTTACCCAAAGAATACAAAAACCTGAATTCAAAAAGATATATGTATATATATATATATATATATACACACACACACATATATATATATTTATATACATACACACATACATTGCTCCATTTATTGCTGCATTATTTATAATAGCCAAATTATGGAATCAATCCAAGTATTCATCGAAAGATGAATGGATAAAGAAGATGTGGTATATATGTACAATGGAATATTACTCAGCCATAAAAAAGAATGAAATCTTGCTATTTGCAGCAACATGGATGGATCTAGAGGATATAATGCTAAGTATAATAAATCAGAGAAAGACAAATATCATATGATTTCACTCAAATGTGGAATTTAATAAGCAAAAAAAAGAGAGAAAAAAATAGAAAAGGAGTCAAACAGAAAAACAAACTCTTAACTATAGAGGACAAATTTCTGGTTACCAGAGGGGAGAAGGGGTGAAACAGGTAGGGGATTAAGAGTAAACTTACTGTGATAAGCACTGTTATGTATAGAATTGTTGAATCAATGTATTGTACTCCTGGAACTAATATAACACACTGTATATTAATTATACTTGTATTAAAATTTTTAAAAATACCTAAGTATAGAGCAAATGTTTAAAAAAAAAAGAAATACACATATTACTGAGAAATGGGTAAGGATGGGTTTGCCTAGGCAAGAGAAGGAGTCGGTGAAATTAAGACTTGAGGAATTAGTGCATTTAGCATGTGGGGAGAGCAGCATGTATTTCACAAAACAGAATGAAAAATACAACCTGTGAAAATGATGGAGACAAGAGTGGAAGGCAAAGCCAGAATATGGAGGTGTGTGTATGATTCCATAAATAATCTAAATTATTTCCTGTAGTTTTAAGAACCTGGATTTTAAGTAAATGAATAGTGTGATTAGATTTTCAGCAACATGGCAGATAGATTCGAATGCTGAGGACTGAGACAGCAGTTAGGACATTGATGCAAAGAGCTGGTTGTGATGGAGAAGTACCAATGAAAGTGGAGAAGAAGGGCCACGAATAAGAGGTATTTAGGAAGGGAAAATTCTGTGCCCAATTCTGATATGTCCGTTTTTAACAAACCACCAAGCAAAACAACAACAACCCACTAAGCAATTCTCTGACCCAGATGGGTGTCTAATAATTCAATTCAATTCTGATACTATCTATCTGGAGATAGCATCAGATTTCACAAATTAAAGGCTCAGTGCCACAAGACTGCCCCAACCTCAGGTGCCAAACACAAGTCCAGGTTGTTACCTGTGTTTCTGACCAACTGGCTATAAATCAGAGGTTCCCACAACCCACTTCCTGAGTTTGATTAATTTGCTAAAGTGTCTCACAGAACTCAGGAAATCAGTTCACTCACTAGATTACCAGTTTATTATAAAGGATATTAGAGAATATAAACCAAAAATGAGATGAAGAGATACAGAAGACAAGGTCCAAATTAAGGAACTCGTGTCTCTATAGAGATCAGGGCCCAAGAAAGCAGCATAAGGATGCATTTTGGTACACCAAGCTGAAAGTGCTCTGAACCCTGTCATTTTGGGTTTCTATGGAAGTTTCAATACATAGACATGATTGATCAAATCATTGGCCATGGGTTCAGTCTTCAGCTCTATGCCCTTTGTCAGGGACCAAGGGGGTGGGGTTGAAAGTTCCAACTCTCTAATCACAAGGTCAGTTCCCTGAGTCACCAGCCCTGTTCCTAGTTGTCCAAAAGTCACCTCATTAACATAAATTCGGGTGTGGTTGAAAGGGGCTTGTTATGAATGTCAAAACACCTTTATTATTCTTCTCTTTTTTTTAATTTTAAAAAACAAAGTACATGAGGTCATGAGCCAGGGTGAAGGGCAGAGGGGGAGGGGAGAGAGAGAGAGAGAGAGAGAGAGAGAGAGAATCCTAAGCTCGCACTGAGTGTGGAGCCTGAGTGGGGCTTGATCCCACAACCCTGGGATCATGACCTAAGCTGAAATCAAGAATTGGATGCTCAACCAATCAAGGCACCCAGGCATCCCAACACCTTTATCATTCTTATCACTTAACAAATCCCAACAGTTTTAGGAGCTCTGTGCTAGAAACAAGGAAGAAGCCCAAACATATATTTCTTATTATAAATCATAATATCACAGGAGGAGTATACATTTGTTTAGGGCAGGATTTTTCTTTTGAAGAACATCCATGACATATGAGGGACATATGCATTGGATAGGTTACCTATCAAATTGCAGAAATTAAAGAAATATAGCAGTTGGGGCACCTGGGTGGCTCAGTCGGTTAAGCATCCAACTTCAGCTCAGGTCATGATCTCACAGTTCATGAGTTCAAGCCCCGCATCGGGCTCTGTTCCCCAATGTAACAGTTAGGAGCCTGGAGCCCACTTTGGATTCTGCATCTCCCTCTCTTTATGCCCCTTCCCTGCTTGCATGCACTCTGTCTCTCAAAAATAAATAAACATTTTAAAAATTAAAAAAAAAGAAATATAGCGGCTGGTCAGGTAAATTTAAAGGGCAAGATTATAATCTAGGACTTTCTCATGGAAGAGAAGAGACACCTGATTTGAGTCTGCTGGAAAAGCAGTAAGGGTATCAAATTCACAGCAACGTGCAAGGAAATCCAGGTGTGAAAAGCATCTGTTTCCCAACTGCTATACTAAGAATTTCTCATATTATAATAATAGATTTCTCAGATAAATGACACTTTTATTATTAAATTTTTAATTTTTGACTTAATAGCTAATGGTTCACCTTATTGTGACCTTTTTACAACAGTTTGGGAAAAAAATGAAGATAATTCTTATCAAGACCATTTTCCTCCCAAATTGAGTATGTAGCATCATGCTAGGGATATATAAAGAGAACATCAGTATTCTTAAGGAATATTTCCATCAGAATTTAGGCAGTGAATAATTTTAAGTATTATTTCTTAATGTTTATTTATTTTTAGAGACAGAGACAGAGAGAGTGGGTGAGGGGCAGAGAGAAGGAGAGACAGAATCTGAAGCAGGCTCCAGGCTCTGAGCTGTCAGCACAGAGCCCGACTCAAGGCTCGAACCCACAAACTGTGAGACCATCACCTGAGCTGAAATTGGACGCTCAACTGACTGAGCCACCCAGAAATCCCTTAAGCATTATTTTCTATTGAAATTACACAGAGAAGTTATTGATGAGAACACACAGTACACATAAAACATAGGACATGGAATTAATTTAGTGTGAGGAGTTAATTCTCAATGTTACATGCCGTCTCCACTGCAGGGAACACTTGAGTGAAACATTTCAAACAATTTCCATCAAGATATTTTCCAAATGTGGGGCACCTGGGTGACTCAGTCAGTTGAGCATCTGACTTGGCTCATGAGCAGTTCATGTGTTTGAGCCCCGCGTTGGACTCTGTGCTGACAGCGTGGAGCCTGGAGCCTGCTTCGGATTCTGTGTCTCCCTCTCTCTCTGCCCCTCTCCTGGTCTCTCTCTCTCTCTCAAAAATAAATGATTAAATTTTTTTTTGAAAAGATATTTTCCAAATGTTACTTTAGGTTTCTAGCTGAAAATGAAAGTATTTGAATATAATTATGGCTAATCAAATCAAAAGAATGAAATTGGTAACTAATGTGCTATTTTGTCTTATTCCAGTATCTCTAACAGGACTCAGCAAATAATGCCCCTCATCTTTCTCATAACCAAATGTACTCATGGTGGTGTTGGTAGGCAAAAGAAAAAGATGACCTTTGGATTAAGATTGAAATTGTTGGGGAAAGCTTTCTGTTTTTAATGCAGTGAGGTTATCTCAGCCCACAAACCCCATGATTTGAAGTTTTATTTAGTTTACTAAGAATATACTTTTCTTTTTTAAATAATTTTTTATTAAGTTTATTTTATTTTGAGAGAAAGTGTGTGAGTGGGGGAGGGGCAGAGAGATAGGGAGAGAGAGAGAATTCCAAGCAGGCTCCACAATGTCAGCACAGAGCTTGATGTGGGGCTCAAATTCACAAACCACGAGATCATGACTTGAGCTGAAATCAAGAGCCAGATGTTCAACTGACTGAGCTACCCAGGTGCCCCAAGAATATAGCTTTCTTAATATGATACTTGATTTCATTTCAGCAATGCTTTCACACTAACATAGTAGCATCACTCTAGGTATTTGCACATAGAGATGAAACGCTTCTTTTCATTCCCAAACCATGCTTCCATTTCAGGACCTCATTAATTCTTGTTTTACTTACTACAATAACCTCTTGACTGGTCTCTTTGCCTTTAATCTTTCCTGACTTGAATCCATCATTCTCCCTGTCTAATCTTCCCTTAGTACCATTCCACTCTCATCACTACCCTTCTCAAAAAGCTTCAATAACTCTTGACTCCTAATCTCAAAAAATATTTTAAAGATCAATTATTTCTAGCATTATGTGTTTCTGCACCAATAAACCTGCTAATCTGCTGAAAGTTATCGGCCCTCTCCCAACAAAACTGTGACTGTATCTACATCTACACCAAAGTTCTAGGGGCACCTGGGTGACTCAGTTAGGCACCTGACCGGCTCAGGTCACAATCTCACGGTTCACGAGTTTGAGCCCAGCATCAGGCTCTCTGCTGTCAGCACAGATCCTCTGCCCCCCTCTCTTTATGCATCCCCCTCACTTGCATGCACACATGTGTTCTCTCTCTCTAAAAACTAAATAAACATTTAAAAATGTTCTATATAATGTTCAGCTAATTCACAGATGCTTTGAAACACCTAGGAATAAGAACCTCTGTCATTCATTCATTCCACAAATATTAGTGGGCTTTTACTACATGCCAGTCAGTTTTAGGTGCTAAGGATTAAGTAGTAAGCAAAACGGATAAAAATTCGTTCCCTCATTTGGCATATGTTCTAGACAATAAAGAAGGTAAATAAGTAAAGTGCAAAGTATGCCAGACCATGACAGGTGGTAAGGAGAAAATAAAAATCCAAGAGGTGGGATATAAAGGGCTAAAGGGAATATGTGAAATTGAATAGTTTAACCAGGGAAGCCCTCACTGAGAAAGTGGTTTCTGTGCAAAAGCCTGA